>NC_138301.1:122705512-122763012 GCF_965601325.2 Salmo salar | reverse complement strand
GAGAGAGAGAGAGAGAGAGAGAGAGAGAGAGAGAGAGAGAGAGAGAGAGAATATCATGCAGTATGTATGTGTGTCTGTCTGCATCCCTGAGACTGTATGCCAGTTTGTACGTGTGTCAGCATTGTGACCGATTAAAAAAAGTGATTACATTTTCTAGATTATTACAGATGGAGAATGTGAAAATTGAAAATGTCCCTTGCTGGTATAGATAAAAACCTCATCTCAGAACTCTGGTCCGAGTGATTGAAACTCGTCCAACATCTCATTCCAAAATCATTGGGCATTAATATGGAGTTGCTCCCCACTTTGCTGCTATAACAGCCTCCACTCTAGAGGACTGTATCAGTGGATGGGGTCAGTCTGTATCAGTAGATGGGGTCAGTCTGTATCAGTAGATGGGGTCAGTCTGTATCAGTAGATGGGGTCAGTCTGTATCAGTAGATGGGGTCAGTCTGTATCAGTAGATGGGGTCAGTCTGTATCAGTAGATGGGGTCAGTCTGTATCAGTGGATGGGGTCAGTCTGTATCAGTAGGTGGGGTCAGTCTGTATCAGTAGATGGGGTCAGTCTGTATCATTAGATGGGGTCAGTCTGTATCAATAGATGGGGTCAGTCTGTATCAGTAGATGGGGTCGGTCTGTATCAGTAGGTGGGGTCGGTCTGTATCAGTAGATGGGGTCGGTCTGTATCAGTGGATGGGGTCGGTCTGTATCAGTGGATGGGGTCGGTCTGTATCAGTGGATGGGGTCGGTCTGTATCAGTGGATGGGGTCGGTCTGTATCAATGGATGGGGTCGGTCTGTATCAGTGGATGGGGTCGGTCTGTATCAATGGATGGGGTCGGTCTGTATCAGTGGATGGGGTCGGTCTGTATCAGTGGATGGGGTCGGTCTGTATCAGTGGATGGGGTCGGTCTGTATCAGTGGATGGGGTCGGTCTGTATCAGTAGATGGGGTCGGTCTGTATCAGTAGATGGGGTCAGTCTGTATCATTAGATGGGGTCAGTCTGTATCATTAGATGGGGTCAGTCTATCAGTGGATGGGGTCAGTCTGTATCAGTAGATGGGGTCAGTCTGTATCAGTAGATGGGGTCAGCCTGTATCAGTAGATGGGGTCAGTCTGTATCAGTAGATGGGGTCAGTCTGTATCAGTAGATGGGGTCAGTCTGTATCAGTAGATGGGGTCAGCCTGTATCAGTGGATGGGGTCAGTCTGTATCAGTGGATGGGGTCAGTCTGTATCAGTAGATGGGGTCAGCCTGTATCAGTAGATGGGGTCAGCCTGTATCAGTAGATGGGGTCAGTCTGTATCAGTAGATGGGGTCAGCCTGTATCAGTAGATGGGGTCGGTCTGTATCAGTAGATGGGGTCGGCCTGTATCAGTAGATGGGGTCAGCCTGTATCAGTAGATGGGGTCAGCCTGTATCAGTAGATGGGGTCAGCCTGTATCAGTAGATGGGGTCAGTCTGTATCAGTGGATGGGGTCGGTCTGTATCAGTAGATGGGGTCGGCCTGTATCAGTAGATGGGGTCAGTCTGTATCAGTGGATGGGGTCAGTCTATATAGTGCACTACTATACCCATGTGACCTGGTCATAAGTAAGTACACTATAAAGGACGAAGGGTGCCATTTGGGCTTCACACAGCGTGGCTGATAAACAGGTTACAAGTCATTTCTACTACTTGTTACAGGTCGATTTTTCCATTAGGTCTTTTAGCACATCATTAGTATAACAGTGGCCGAAGTCCTCTGTTTTATAGCAGCATTTAGTTAGACTAGTGTCATAAACCATGACGACTATCTGCTGTTTCTGTAGTGAGACAGCTTGATGTACCAGGACACCCCCTTAGACTAGCATCCTGTCTATCTCCTGTTTCTGTAGCGTGAGACAGCTTGATGTACCAGGACACCCCCTTGGACAGGATGCTAGTCTATCTCCTGTTTCTGTAGTGAGACAGCTTGATGTACCAGGACACCCCCTGGACAGGACACTAGTCTATCTCCTGTTTCTGTAGTGAGACAGCTTGATGTACCAGGACACCCCCTTGGACAGGATGCTAGTCTATCTCCTGTTTCTGTAGCGTGAGACAGCTTGATGTACCAGGACACCCCCTGGACAGGACACTAGTCTATCTCCTGTTTCTGTAGTGAGACAGCTTGATGTACCAGGACACCCCTTGGACAGGATGCTAGTCTATCTCCTGTTTCTGTAGTGAGACAGCTTGATGTACCAGGACACTCCCTGGACAGGACACTAGTCTATCTCCTGTTTCTGTAGTGAGACAGCTTGATGTACCAGGACACTCCCTGGACAGGATGCTAGTCTATCTCATGGCCTTACCTTCCAATCACCTTAATGCTGAATGCCAAGCAGTATTTTATTTGCACGTTGGCAAAGTACAGGTCCTCTACAACAGTATTTGGTTCTCGTTTTGGTCCAATTTTATTTTATTTCGTAGTTTAACTTAAAATATAGACTACATGGTCTAAAGTATGTGGACACCTGCTCGTCAAACATCTCATTCCAAAGTCGTTGGGCATTAATATGGAGTTGGTCCCCCCCATTTGCTGCTATAACAGCCTCCACTCTTCTGGGAAGGCTTTCCACTAGATGTTGGAACATTGCTGCTATAACAGCCTCCACTCTTCTGGGAAGGCTTTCCACTAGATGTTGGAACATTGCTGCTATAACAGCCTCCACTCTTCTGGGAAGGCTTTCCACTAGATGTTGGAACATTGCTGCTATAACAGCCTCCACTCTTCTGGGAAGGCTTTCCACTAGATGTTGTAACATTGCTGAGGGGACTTGCTTCCATTCAGCCACAAGAGCATTAGTGAGGTCGGGCACTGATGTTGGGTGATTAGTCCTGGCTCGCAGTCGCAGTTCCAATTCATCCCAAAGGTGTTCGATGGGGTTGAGGTCAGGGCTCTGTGTGGGCCAGTCAAGTTCTTCCACACCGATCTCAACAAACCATTTCTGTGGGGGCATTGTCATGCTGAAACAGGAAATGACCTTCCTCCAAACTGTTGCCACAAAGTTGGAAGCACAGAATCATCTAGAATGTCATTGTATGCTGTAGCGTTAAGATTTCCCTTCACTGGAACTAAGGAGCCTGAACCATGAAAAACAGCCCCAGACCATTATTCCTCCTCCACCAAACTTTACAGTTGGCACTATGCATTGGGGCAGGTAGAGTTCTCCTGGTTATCCACCAAACCCAGATTCATCTGTTGGACTGCCAGATGGTGAAGCGTGATTCATCACTCCAGACAACGCGTTTCCACTGCTCCAGAGTCCAACGGCGGCGAGCTTTTCTATTGGAGGCGTGAGTCGGTGGTGGGGGGGGGGGGGTGTATAAGGCTGCTGTTGTCACTGTGAATCTAGGTGAATTATGACAGCCATATAATGTTATCTAGCGCAGGCCAAAGTCTAGCTGGCACTGGCCTCACCCTCTTTGTACATTTCTACTCTTAAGACGGCGGGTAAAGGTTATTGTAGGAGTGTCGAGTCGACCTTGGGAAAGGAGAAACTGTGTCAGGAGAAGGGTTGAGGTCAATTCCATTTAGTGAGCTGGAGAGATGTATTATTAAAATTAAAGGAATTGAAAGTCTTACTGTGTTGTTGTCAATGCGGTTTGTTCAAGTAAAAATTCAGTTCACTGGAATTTGACTGAATTCAAGCAGTTGCTTCATCCATTTTTAAACTTGTAAATTTAATGGTATGTGCTTGTTTTACTGTCCTTGCTCCATCAGAAGACACAATGTGAGCTTGTTTTACTGTCCTTGCTCCATCAGAAGACACAATGTGAGCTTGTTTTACTGTCCTTGCTCCATCAGAAGACACAATGTGAGCTTGTTTTACTGTCCTTGCTCCATCAGAAGACACAATGTGAGCTTGTTTTACTGTCCTTGCTCCATCAGAAGACACAATGTGAGCTTGTTTTACTGTCCTTGCTCCATCAGAAGACACAATGTGAGCTTGTTTTACTGTCCTTGCTCCATCAGAAGACACAATGTGAGCTTGTTTTACTGTCCTTGCTCCATCAGAAGACACAATGTGAGCTTGTTTTACTGTCCTTGCTCCATCAGAAGACACAATGTGAGCTTGTTTTACTGTCCTTCCCCCATCAGAAGACACAATGTGAGCTTGTTTTACTGTCCTTGCTCCATCAGAAGACACAATGTGAGCTTGTTTTACTGTCCTTGCTCCATCAGAAGACACAATGTGAGCTTGTTTTACTGTCCTTGCTCCATCAGAAGACACAATGTGAGCTTGTTTTACTGTCCTTGCTCCATCAGAAGACACAATGTGAGCTTGTTTTACTGTCCTTGCTCCATCAGAAGACACAATGTGAGCTTGTTTTACTGTCCTTGCTCCATCAGAAGACACAATGTGAGCTTGTTTTACTGTCCTTCCCCCATCAGAAGACACAATGTGAGCTTGTTTTACTGTCCTTGCTCCATCAGAAGACACAATGTGAGCTTGTTTTACTGTCCTTGCTCCATCAGAAGACACAATGTGAGCTTGTTTTACTGTCCTTGCTCCATCAGAAGACACAATGTGAGCTTGTTTTACTGTCCTTGCTCCATCAGAAGACACAATGTGAGCTTGTTTTACTGTCCTTGCTCCATCAGAAGACACAATGTGAGCTTGTTTTACTGTCCTTGCTCCATCAGAAGACACAATGTGAGCTTGTTTTACTGTCCTTCCCCCATCAGAAGACACAATGTGAGCTTGTTTTACTGTCCTTGCTCCATCAGAAGACACAATGTGAGCTTGTTTTACTGTCCTTGCTCCATCAGAAGACACAATGTGAGCTTGTTTTACTGTCCTTGCTCCATCAGAAGACACAATGTGAGCTTGTTTTACTGTCCTTGCTCCATCAGAAGACACAATGTGAGCTTGTTTTACTGTCCTTGCTCCATCAGAAGACACAATGTGAGCTTGTTTTACTGTCCTTGCTCCATCAGAAGACACAATGTGAGCTTGTTTTACTCCAATGTTTGGAAACACAGTGTGAGGGAATGGCCTTTGTTTATGTTTCAACTGCTGATTGGCATTCCTAACAGTCCTATATGTCTCTCTCTCTGTCTCCCTCTCTCTGTCTCTCTCTCTGTCTCTCTCTCTCTCTCCCTCCCTCCCTCCCTCCCTGCCCTCCCAGGCTGTCTAGTGGCCTCCAGCCTCCTGGTGGAGCTGCGTTTCCTGGACTGTTGTCTTTCCCTGGGATGCCAGGCTTCTCCCCCTCCCCCAGCCAACTACACAACCCTGCCATGCAGTCAGCCCTGCTACAGGTACACACACACACACACGGGCACGCAAAACACACATACACACACGGAAATGCACATTTTGCATGATGATTTTATTGTACCTACATTCTCTCTCTCTCTCTCTCTCTCTCTCTCTCTCTCTCTCTCTCTCTCTTTCTCTCTCTTTCTCTTTTGTTTGTTCCAGGCCCACTCTGCATCTGTATTGGAGGGTTATACCACCTATCCCCCTGGACCTGGCAACCCCTTCCAACCTGGCCTACACCCGTCCCAGCTGGGCTGGCAGTGACCAGAACACTCTCTCTCTCACACACACACACACACATTACACACACACACACACAAGCATGCAAAACACATGCTTTCTCACGCTCTCCTACTCAGTCAGTGGACTTGGGGTTAACTTGTATCCCTCTACTCACTACAACCTGCCAAGACTGTGATAAAGAAAAGAGACTTTGCATACTTCTTTTGCTTCAACTTTCACACTCCGTACAATATACAACTAAAGCAAGAGAGGAAGTAGAGAAAGCCTTGTAGTCAGAAAGATGTGAGGACCAACTACGCCACAGATAAAGAATTGAAAAGGGTTTATTGAACGCTTTGTTGTCACTGTAAACAGAGTGGACAATGATTTACCCCTCTTCCAGAGGATCGTGACTGAGACAAACTGACCCACAGAGAGACAGAGAGAGAGAAAAGGTCTATTTTAGCTTCATCTCTCTGTCTGTTGTAGATCTGTCTGATGTTCTATCTGTCTGATGTTCTGTCTGTCTGATGTTCTATCTGTCTGATGTTCTATCTGTCTGATGTTCTATCTGTCTGATGTTCTGTCTGTCTGATGTTCTATCTGTCTGATGTTCTGTCTGTCTGATGTTCTATCTGTCTGATGTTCTATCTGTCTGACTGCAGATCTATCTGATGTTCTATGTCTGATGTTCTGTCTGTCTGATGTTCTGTCTGTCTGATGTTCTGTCTGTCTGATGTTCTATCTGTCTGATGTTCTATCTGTCTGATGTTCTGTCTGTCTGATGTTCTATCTGTCTGATGTTCTATCTATCTGATGTTATATCTGTCTGATGTTCTATCTATCTGATGTTCTGTCCGTCTGATGTTCTATCTACAGTGGGGGGGAAAAGTATTTAGTCAGCCACCAATTGTGCAAGTTCTCCCACTTAAAAAGATGAGAGAGGCCTGTAATTTTCATCATAGGTACACGTCAGCTATGACAGACAAAATGAGAAAAAAAATTCAGAAAATCACATTGTAGGATTTTTTTTATGAATTTATTTGCAAATTATGGTGGAAAATAAGTATTTGGTCACCTACAAACAAGCAAGATTTCTGGCTCTCACAGACCTGTAACTTCTTCTTTAAGAGGCTCCTCTGTCCTCCACTCGTTACCTGTATTAATGGCACCTGTTTGAACTTGTTATCAGTATAAAAGACACCTGTCCACAACCTCAAACAGTCACACTCCAAACTCCACTATGGCCAAGACCAAAGAGCTGTCAAAGGACACCAGAAACAAAATTGTAGACCTGCACCAGGCTGGGAAGACTGAATCTGCAATAGGTAAGCAGCTTGGTTTGAAGAAATCAACTGTGGGAGCAATTATTAGGAAATGGAAGACATACAAGACCACTGATAATCTCCCTCGATCTGGGGCTCCACGCAAGATCTCACCCCGTGGGGTCAAAATGATCACAAGAACGGTGAGCAAAAATCCCAGAACCACACGGGGGGGACCTAGTGAATGACCTGCAGAGAGCTGGGACCAAAGTAACAAAGCCTACCATCAGCAACACACTACGCCGCCAGGGACTCAAATCCTGCAGTGCCAGACGTGTCCCCCTGCTTAAGCCAGTACATGTCCAGGCCCGTCTGAAGTTTGCTAGAGAGCATTTGGATGATCCAGAAGAGGATTGGGAGAATGTCATATGGTCAGATGAAACCAAAATAGAACCTTTTGGTAAAAACTCAACTCGTCGTGTTTGGAGGACAAAGAATGCTGAGTTGCATCCAAAGAACACCATACCTACTGTGAAGCATGGGGGTGGAAACATCATGCTTTGGGGCTGTTTTACTGCAAAGGGACCAGGACCACTGATCCGTGTAAAGGAAAGAATGAATGGGGCCATGTATCGTGAGATTTTTAGTGAAAACCTCATTCCATCACCAAGGGCATTGAAGATGAAACGTGGCTGGGTCTTTCAGCATGACAATGATCCCAAACACACCACCCGGGCAACGAAGGAGTGGCTTCGTAAGAAGCATTTCAAGGTCCTGGAGTGGCCTAGCCAGTCTCCAGATCTCAACCCCTTAGAAAATCTTTGGAGGGAGTTGAAAGTCTGTGTTGCCCAGCGACAGCCCCAAAACATCACTGCTCTAGAGGAGATCTGCATGGAGGAATGGGCCAAAATACCAGCAACAGTGTGTGAAAACCTTGTGAAGACTTACAGAAAACGTTTGACCTGTGTCATTGCCAACAAAGGGTATATAACAAAGTATTGAGATAAACTTTTGTTATTGACCAAATACTTATTTTCCACCATAATTTGCAAATAAATTCATTAAAAATCCTACAATGTTTTTTTCTGGATTTTTTTTCTCATTTTGTCTGTCATAGCTGACGTGTACCTATGATGAAAATTACAGGCCTCTCTCATCTTTTTAAGTGGGAGAACTTGCACAATTGGTGGCTGACTAAATACTTTTTTTCCCCACTGTATCTGATGTTCTGTCTGTCTGTTGTTCTGATGTTCTATCTGATAGATCTACAGTCAGACAGAATATCTGATATTCTATGTGTCTGATGTTCTATCTATCTGATGTTCTGTCTGTCTGATGTTCTATCTGTCTGATGTTCTATCTGTCTGATGTTCTATCTGTCTGATGTTCTGTCTATCTGATGTTCTATCTATCTGATGTTCTATCTATCTGATGTTCTATCTGTCTGATGTTCTATCTGTCTGATGTTCTCTCTGTCTGACTGTAGATGTCTGATGTTCTATCTATCTGATGTTCTATCTATCTGATGTTCTATCTATCTAATGTTCTATCTGTCTGATGTTCTATCTGTCTGACTGTAGATGTCTGATGTTCTATCTGTCTGATGTTCTATCTGTCTGATGTTCTGTCTGACTAGATCTGTCTGACGTTCTATCTGTCTGACTGTAGATCTGTCTGATGTTCTGTCTGTCTGATGTTGTATCTGTCTGATGTTCTGTCTGTCTGATGTTCTGTCTGTCTGATGTTCTATCTGTCTGATGTTCTATCTGTCTGACTGCAGATCTATCTCTCTCACTGTAAACAGAGTGACAATGGCTTATGATTTTATAACTGGTTCTGTGTTTCAAATAGTACCCTATTCCCTATGTAGTCCACTATTATTAGTTAGTCCACTATATAGGGACTAGGGTGCCGTTAGGGACTCAGTTTGGGTATGGTATTTAACAATGGCTACTCCAGTCATGCTGACTCATCAGGACTATACTAGATGTTAAACTCTTCATGTGATGAACATTATGCATTGTGCTTAGATGACCGGGATACCAGGTGAAACATTGTGTTTAGATGACCAGGATACCAGGTGAAACATTGTTTAGATGACCAGGATACCAGGTGAAACATTGTTTAGATGACCAGGATACCAGGTGAAACATTGTTTAGATTACCAGGATACCAGGTGAAACATTATGTTTAGATTACCAGGATACCAGGTGAAACATTATGTTTAGATGACCAGGATACCAGGTGAAACATTGTGTTTAGATGACCAGGATACCAGGTGAAACATTGTGTTTAGATGACCGGGATACCAGGTGAAACATTGTGTTTAGATGACCGGGATTCCAGGTGAAACATTATGTTTAGATGACCAGGATACCAGGTGAAACATTGTGTTTAGATGACCAGGATACCAGGTGAAACATTGTGCTTAGATTACCAGGTGAAACATTGTGTTTAGATGACCAGGATACCAGGTGAAACATTGTGTTTAGATGACCAGGATACCAGGTGAAACATTGTGTTTAGATGACCAGGATACCAGGTGAAACATTGTGTTTAGATGACCGGGATACCAGGTGAAACATTGTGTTTAGATGACCAGGATACCAGGTGAAACATTGTTTAGATGACCAGGATACCAGGTGAAACATTGTTTAGATTACCAGGATACCAGGTGAAACATTGTGTTTAGATGACCAGGATACCAGGTGAAACATTGTGTTTAGATGACCGGGATACCAGGTGAAACATTATGTTTAGATTACCAGGATACCAGGTGAAACATTGTGTTTAGATGACCGGGATACCAGGTGAAACATTGTGTTTAGATGACCGGGATACCAGGTGAAACATTGTGTTTAGATGACCAGGATACCAGGTGAAACATTGTGTTTTGATGACCAGGATACCAGGTGAAACATTGTGTTTAGATGACCAGGATACCAGGTGAAACATTGTGTTTAGATGACCAGGATACCAGGTGAAACATTGTGTTTAGATGACCAGGATACCAGGTGAAACATTGTTCTTAGATTACCAGGTGAAACATTGTTTAGATTACCAGGATACCAGGTGAAACATTTGCCTGAAGACTCCAACTGAATTCTCCCTCTTGCTCTATGTTCTCTACATACCGCGGTCTGAGACTGCCATCATTGAAGTAGTTTGTGCTAACAAATCATAATCAAGCCATTTGGATTGTTTTTAAACCAATCAGAGTATCAAAGCCAATGGCACGTTTTCAAAATGCCACTTTACCCACGTGTGTTCTGGCGCCGGCCCATCGGTTTTCTGGACCTATCAGTACAATTAGAGTGTTTTTCCATTCTAGAACTTGTCGGGAGAGGGAGTCAGACCCAGACGATGAGTCTGAGTAGCCAGACAACTGAAGCATATGGATTAATACAGGTATACACACACTCTCACTGGACAGTTTATTAGGTACACCCATCTAGTACTGGGTCAGACCCCCCCGCCCCCACTTTGCATCCAGAACCGCCTGAATTCTTCGGGGCATTCTACAAGGTGTCGCAGACGTTCCACAGGGATGTTTGGGGGCATTCTGACATGATGGCATCACGCAGTTTCTGCAGATGGGACGGCGACACATTCAGGCAGCGAACAAACCTATCTCATCTCATCCCAAAGATGCTCCGTTGGGTTGAGGTCTAGTTCTGCACACCACTGTTGTACTGCGCCGTTATTTACCTGTTTTGTGGACCGCCTGTTCGCTTGCACGATTCTTGTCCTTGGACGAGCTGTTTTCACCCGCAGGACTGGACTGCCACTGACCTGGATATTTGTCGAGACATTTTTTGGGGGGTAAACCCTAGACACTGTCGGGCGTGAAAAGCCCAGTAAGGGCGGCCGACGATCATACCACGCTCACAAAGGGTCGCTTAGGTCAATCGTTTTTTTTTGTTGTTGTTGTCCGTTCTAACGTTCAGTCGAACAGTAACTGAATGCCTTGATGCCTGTTTTATACAGCACACCACGGTCACGTGACTCACTGTCTGTAGGCGCGAACCGTTTCTGTGAACGTGGGGTGGTGTACCTAAATAAACGTTCAGTACACACGTGTTATATATGTGTGTATTATACTCCTGTTATTCGGGTTGACCAGGCTGTGCTGTGAGGTTAAAGGTTGACGTGTGCGGGCCATGCTCTCAGTGATGAACTTTCCCCTAGGTACAGATCTAGGATCAGTTCCCCCTAGGTACAGATCTAGGATCAGTTCCCCCTAGGTACAGATCTAGGATCAGTTTCCCCTAGGTACAGATCTAGGATCAGTTTCCCCTAGGTATATATCTAGGATCAGTTCCCCTAGGTACAGATCTAGGATCAGTTTCCCCTAGGTACAGATCTAGGATCAGTTTCCCCTAGGTATATATCGAGGGTCAGTTTCCCCTAGGTACAGATCTAGGATCAGTTTCCCCTAGGTACAGATCTAGGATCAGTTTCCCCTAGGTATATATCGAGGGTCAGTTTCCCCTAGGTACAGATCTAGGATCAGTTTCCCCTAGGTACAGATCTAGGATCAGTTCCCCTAGGTACAGATCTAGGATCAGTTTCCCCTAGGTACAGATCTAGGATCAGTTTCCCCTTAGGTATATATCTAGGATCAGTTTCCCCTAGGTATATATCTAGGATCAGTTTCCCCTAAGTACAGATCTAGGGTCAGTTTCCGCTTCCCCAAATCCGAACCTTAAACATTATTGGGGAAAATGCTAAACTGACCCAAGATCAGCATGTAGGGGGTAACTTCACCCTGCTCCTGTGAAGCTCCTGTGTTTTACCTCCTGTGCTTTCACAAAGGAGGGCGATCGCTGCGATTCTCTTGGCACTCTACTGTGTGTGTTTGTAGATTTTATTTTTACTGGGATTATTTTAAATTCATTGTGAGACTATTAAGTACATTTGAAAACTGTTTAGTTTGATCTCTGTGTGTGTGTGTGTGTGTGTGTGTGTGTGTGTGTGTGTGTGTGTGTGTGTGTGTGTGTGTGTGTGTGTGTGTTTTCAGAAAGTATTCACAATCCTTGACTTTTTCCAAATGTAGTTTTGTTACAGCCTGAATTCAAAATGTATTAAATGTAGATCGTGTGTCACTGGTCTCTACTCACACTACCCCATAATGTCAAAGTGGAATTATGTTTTTAGACATTTTTTACAATCTAATTAAAAATGTAAAATCTGAGATGTCTTGAGTCACTAAGTATTAAACCTCCTTTGTTATGGCAAGCCTAAATAAGTTCAGGAGTAAAAATGTGTTTAAACAAGTCACATAAGTTGCATGGATTCACTCTGTGTGCAATAATAGTGTTTGACGTGATTTCTTTATGCCTACTTCATCTCTGTACCCCACACATATATAATTATCTGTAAGGTCCCTCAGTCGAGCAGTGCGTTTCAAAAACAGATTCAACCACAGACCAGGGAGGTTTTCCAATGCCTCGCAAAGAAGAGCACCTGTTGGTAGATGGGTAGAAATGAAAAAGCAGACATTCAATATCCCTTTGAGCATGGTGAAGTTATTAATTACACTTTGGATGGTGTATCAATACACCCAGTCACTACAAAGATACAGGCGTCCTTCCTAACTCAGTTGCCAGAGAGGAAGGAAACTGCTCAGGGATTTCACCATGAGGTCAATGATGACTTTAAAACAGTTACAGAGTTCAATGGCTGTGATAGGAGAAAACTGAGGATGGATCAACAACATTGTAGTTACTCCACAATGCTAAGCTAAATGACAGAGTGAAAAGAAAGAATCCTGTACAGAATAAAAAATATTCCAAAATATGCATCCTGTTTGCAACAAGGCACTAAAGTAACACTGCCACAAATGTAGCAAAGCAATTAACTTTTTTCACTGAATACAAAGTGTTATGTTTGGGGCAAATCCAACACAACACATTACTGAGTACCATTTTCAAGCATGGTGGTGGCTGCATCATGTTATGGGTATGCTTGTCATTGGCAAGGACTGGGGAAACGGAATGGAGCTAAGCACAGGTAAAATCCTAGAGGAAAACCTGGTTCAGTCTGCTTTCCACCAGACACTGGAAGATGAATTCACCTTTCAGCAGGACAATAACCTGAAACACAAGGCCAAATCTACACTGGAGTTACTTACCAAGACGACATTGAATGTTCCTGAGTGGCCTAGTTACAGTTTTGACTTAAATCGGCTTAAATCTCTGGCGAGACTTAAATGGTCGTCTAGCAATTATCAGCAACCAATTTGACAGAGTTTGAAGAATTTTTAAAAGAATAATGGATAAATATTGTACAATCCAGGTGTGTAAATATCATAGAGTCTGACCCAGAAAAACTCACAGGTGTAATCGCTGCCAAAGGTGATTCTAACATGTATTGAATACTTTATTCTAAAATAAATATGCAAACATTTCTAAAAACATGTTTTTACTTTGTCATTATGAGGTATTGTTTGTAGATGGGTGAAAATATCTATATTTAATCACATTTTTTTAATTGTGGCTGTTAGACAACAAAATGTGGACTAAAGTCAAGGAGTCTGAATACTTTGTGAAGTGTAATACCAGAGACGTTATACTAGAGAATGTGTTTCTGTCTGAGTTCGTACAACTGTTTAAACATGTACACCTCAATGAAATTAAATCCTGTTGCTAAGTGACACTTTTACTTGTAAACATTTTATTCTAACGTGACCGATGGGCAGGAGACTTGGAACTGTCTCAATGACAACATGAATTACGTTGTAAATGCTGTTGTGCTGAAGTCAGCCACTCCACACATACCGTCTGTAACTGACTGACCGTCATGAACGAGAATGGAAGCAGCACTAGTGTGTAGGTTATCTTTCCCTCTGCGGGTAGCCTGGTGGTTAGAGTGGAGGGGGGCGGCAGGTAGCCTAGTGGTTAGAGTGGAGGGGCGGCAGGTACCCTAGTGGTTAGAGTGGAGGGGCGGCAGGTAGCCTAGTGGTTAGAGTGGAGGGGCGGCAGGTAGCCTAGTGGTTAGAGTGGAGGGGAGGCAGGTAGCCTAGTGGTTAGAGTGTAGAGGAGGCAGGTAGCCTAGTGGTTAGAGTGGAGGGGAGGCAGGTAGCCTAGTGGTTAGAGTGGAGGGGCGGCAGGTAGCCTAGTGGTTAGAGTGGTGGGGCGGCAGGTAGCCTAGTGGTTAGAGTGGAGGGGTGGCAGGTAGCCTAGTGGTTAGAGTGGAGGGGAGGCAGGTAGCCTAGTGGTTAGAGTGGAGGGGCGGCAGGTAGCCTAGTGGTTAGAGTGGAGGGGCGGCAGGTAGCCTAGTGGTTAGAGTGGTGGGGCGGCAGGTAGCCTAGTGGTTAGAGTGGAGGGGCGGCAGGTAGCCTAGTGGTTAGAGTGGAGGGGCGGCGGGTATCCTAGTGGTTAGAGTGGAGGGGAGGCGGGTAGCCTAGTGGTTAGAGTAGAGGGGCGGCAGCTAGCCTGGTGGTTGGAGTGGAGGGGCGGCAGGTAGCCTAGTGGTTACAGTGTTGGACCAGTAACCGAAAGGTTGCTAGATCGAATCCCCGAGCTCACAAGGTAAAAATCTGTTGTTCTGCCCCTGAACAAGGCAGTTAACCCACTGTTCCCCGGTAGGCTGTCATTGTAAATAAGAATTTGTTCTTAACTGACTTGCCTAGTTAAATAAAGGTTAAATTAAAAAAAATATTATTGTTGGAAAATGACCCGCATTTCACTGTTCGTCTACACCTATTGTTTTTGCGAAGCATGTGACAAATAAAATGTGATTTCGATTTAGTCCCTGATTTAGTTAGTTTTCTACGTCCCTGTAGCTTCATAATGAAATACCTTCCTTTTCTTGTAATCCCTGGTGGGACTGAGAACGCTGGAAAACACACACACACACACACAGTCACCTCACCTGTTGAAATGGGTAGGGTTGTGAATGACATCCCCAGGCTATAGGAGAAAGTGTCTTTTGGATTAGGTTTTGTACTAAGGGAAATATATCTTTGACCATAATGACTCCATATATTGAATGTTTATAGTCTGACCCTAATGAATCCATATATTGTATAAAAAGCCAAATCCACTAATTTGTAGGTTTATCCTATATATTATGTATGTTTGTATATATAGTTTATCTCAGCTTGGATATCGACACACCACCTCAAGCGCAATCTTTTGTATATTGTATATGTTTACATCTCTCAATTCAATTCGAAGGGGTTTATTGGCATGGGAAACGTGTTTACATTGCCAAAGCAAATGGAATAGACAATAAACAAAAGTGAAATAAACAAGGGAGACATTAGAGAACATTACACTCACAAAAGTTTTTAAATAATAAAGACATTTTTAAGTCTTATATTATTGGCTATGTACAGTGTTGTAACAATGTGCAAGTAATTGAAGTATGAAAGAGAAAATAAATAAACAAATAAATATAGGTTGTATTTACAATGTTGTTTGTGGTCCACTGGTTACCTTGTTCTCATCGCAACGGGCCACAGAGGTCTGCTATCTCAATAGCAATGCTCACTGAGTCTGTACATAGTCAAAGATTTTCTTCACTTTGGGTCAGTCAGAGTGGTCAGGTATTCTGCCACTGTGTCCTCTCTGTTTAGGGCCAAATAGCATTCTAGTTTGCTCTGTTTCTTTGGTTGATTCTCTCTCTCTCTCTCTCTCTCTCTCTCTCTCTCTCTCTCTCTCTCTCTCTCTCTCTCTCTCCCCTGCCTCCCTCTTCACACCTATAGAGTCTGTTAATGTGTTTGTTAGGGCTGAGGCCACACCCTCTCTGGGCCGAGCCTATAAACAGAGAGGCTTTATAAACGCTGCTGCTCTTCTCTCTCACACACACACCCTCTCTCTCTCTCACACACACACACAACTCTCTCTCACACACACACCCTCTCTCTCACACACACACACCCTCTCTCTCTCACAATCACAGTCAAGGAGGAGAGCCAGTGCTGTTGCATGGAAATGGACAGTGCGATAGAAAGTGGTCAGAAGAGACGAGTCAACAGCAAAGATGATCTGATAGGTAAGATAATACGTTAGGTTAACTATTTTATGTCTCCCTCTTTCTTATATTCTCTATAACACTATCTTCGATGTTTCTTTCTCTCTCTTTAAATCACTCTTCTTTGCACTCTCTCCCTCTCTTTTTTTAATCTCTTACCCACTTTTCTCTCCTCTCTCTCTCTCTCTCTCTCTCTCTCTCTCTCTCTCTCTCTCTCTCTCTCTCTCTCTCAGCTGATCTTTGCTCTATGGAAACTGTGTTGTCAGGGAGTTGTTAAATAATAGATTACTTAGGGCAAACCTGGCTTTGTTAGTGGTAACAATGTACACTGACTCTTCACAACACTACATTCTTACAGACACTTACTTACCTGTTACAGTTACCTAGCTCAGGTACATGGTTCTTAACACTTACAGTTACCTAGCTCAGGTACATGGTTCTTACCTGTTACAGTTACCTAGCTCAGGTACATGGTTCTTACCTGTTACAGTTACCTAGCTCAGGTACATGGTTCTTAACACTTACAGTTACCTAGCTCAGGTACATGGTTCTTACCTGTTACAGTTACCTAGCTCAGGTACATGGTTCTTACCTGTTACAGTTACCTAGCTCAGGTACATGGTTCTTAACACTTACAGTTACCTAGCTCAGGTACATGGTTCTTACCTGTTACAGTTACCTAGCTCAGGTACATGGTTCTTAACACTTACAGTTACCTAGCTCAGGTACATGGTTCTTACCTGTTACAGTTACCTAGCTCAGGTACATGGTTCTTACCTGTTACAGTTACCTAGCTCAGGTACATGGTTCTTAACACTTACAGTTACCTAGCTCAGGTACATGGTTCTTACCTGTTACAGTTACCTAGCTCAGGTACATGCTTCTTAACACTTACAGTCTACCAGGGCAGCTCTAGCAGAGCAGAAATTTGACAAACTGACTTGTTGGAAAGGTGGCATCCTATGACGGTGCCACATTGAAAGTCACTGAGCTCTTCAGTATGGGCCATTCTACTGCCAATGTTTGTCTATGGAGATTGCATGGCTGTGTGCTCTATTCTAGACACCTGTCAGCAACGGCTGAAATATCCAAATCCACTCATTTTGAAAGGGTCTCGTTTTAATATATAGTGTATTACAGAGTGGGTCAGGAAGCGGTTGAAAATGTCAGTGAAGCCAGCTGGTCAGCACATGCTCTGAGTACGCATCCTGCTAATCCGTCTGGCCCTGCGGCCAGAACGTTAACCTTTTTTTAGGATCTTACTCACGTCGTCTATGGAGAGTGTGATCACACAGTCATCCGGAACAGCGGGTGCTCTCATGCATGGTTCAGTGTTGCTTGCCTCGAAGCGAGCACTGGGCAGTTCGCGGCTGGGTTTCCCTTTGTAATCCGTGATAGTTTGCAAGCCCTGCCACATCCGACGAACGTCTGAGCCGGCATAGTAGCATTCAACCTTAGTCCTGTATTTACTCTGCGCCTGTTTGATGGTTTGTCAGAGGGCAGGATTTCTTATAAACGTCCAGATTAATGTCCCACTCCTTGAAAGCAGCATCTCCAGCCTTTCGCTCAGTGCAGATGTTGCCTATAACCCATGGCTTCTGGTTGGGCTAGCTGTACATACGGTCACTGTGGGGACGACGTCTATGTAGTTACTAATGAAGCAGGTGACTGATGTGGTATACTCCTCAATGCCATTGGATGAATCCCGGAACATATTCCAGTCTGTGCAGCAAAACAGTCCTGTAGCTTAGCATCTGTGTCATCTGACCACTTCTGTATTGAGTGAGTCACTGGTACTTCCTGTTTGAGATTTTGCTTGTAAGCAGGAATCAGGAGGATAGAATTATGGTCAGATTTGCCAAATGGAGGGTGAGGGAGAGCTTTGTACGTGTCTCTGAGTGTGGAGTAAAGGTGGTCTACAGTTTTGCCTCCTGTAGTTGCACATGTGACATGCTGGTAGAAATGAGGTAAAACGGATTTCATTTTCCCTGCATTAAAATCACCGGCCACTAGGAGAGCCGCCTCTGGGCGAGCATTTTCTTGTTTGCTTATGGCCTTATACAGCTCATTGAGTGCGGTCTTAGTGACAGCATCGGTCTGTGGTGGTAAATAGACAGCTACGAAAAATATAGATAAACTCTCTTGGTAAATAGTGTGGTCTACAGCTTATCATGAGGTACTCTACCTCAGGCGAGCAGAAACTTGAGACTTCCTTAACGTTAGAGATCACACACCAGCTGTTTTTAAAAGAGACACACCCTTCCTCCGTTGGTCTTAACTGAGTCTGCCGTCCGGTCTTGGCGATTCATAAAAAAACCAGAGAGATGTATATTATCCATGTCCTCATTCAGCCTCCACTCCGAGAAGCATAAGAGCTTGACATCGACAGTTCTTCAGGTCCCGTTGATAGGAGAGTCTCGAATTAGTCTCCCAATTTGTTCGCCAATAGAACGGAGGGTTAGAGGCAGGTTATTTATTCGCCAGCGTAGTTTCGTCAGGGTGCCCGCACGTTGATCTGTTTTACACTGTCTTTTACTTTTCTGAGACTCTGGGTTTAGGGCTGTGTAGTAAGGTTAGGATTTAGGGAGGGTAACCTGACCCCTTTGATGGTTAATTATGGTTTGCAGTTGTGTTGTTGTGGTCTGTAGTTGTGTTGTTGTGGTCTGTAGTTGTGTTGTTGTGGTCTGTAGTTGTGTTGTTGTGGTCTGTAGTTGTGTTGTTGTGGTCTATAGTTGTGTTGTTGTGGTCTGTAGTTGTGTTGTTGTGGTCTGTAGTTGTGTTGTTGTGGTCTGCAGTTGTGTTGTTGTGGTCTGTAGTTGTGTTGTTGTGGTCTGTAGTTGTGTTGTTGTGGTCTGTAGTTGTGTTGTTGTGGTCTGTAGTTGTGTTGTTGTGGTCTGTAGTTGTGTTGTTGTGGTCTGTAGTTGTGTTGTTGTGGTCTATAGTTGTGTTGTTGTGGTCTGTAGTTGTGTTGTTGTGGTCTGTAGTTGTGTTGTTGTGGTCAGGAGTTGTGTTGTTGTTGTTGTGGTCAGTAGTTGTGTTGTTGTGGTCTGTAGTTGTGTTGTTGTGGTCAGTAGTTGTGTTGTTGTGGTCAGTAGTTGTGTTGTTGTGGTCTGTAGTTGTGTTGTTGTGGTCAGTAGTTGTGTTGTTGTTGTTGTGGTCAGTAGTTGTGTTGTTGTGGTCTGTAGTTGTGTTGTTGTGGTCTGTAGTTGTGTTGTTGTGGTCTATAGTTGTGTTGTTGTGGTCTATAGTTGTGTTGTTGTGGTCAGGAGTTGTGTTGTTGTGGTCTATAGTTGTGTTGTTGTGGTCAGTAGTTGTGTTGTTGTGGTCTATAGTTGTGTTGTTGTGGTCAGTAGTTGTGTTGTTGTAGTTGTGTTGTTGTGGTCTATAGTTGTGTTGTTGTGGTCTATAGTTGTGTTGTTGTGGTCTGTAGTTGTGTTGTTGTGGTCTATAGTTGTGTTGTTGTGGTCTATAGTTGTGTTGTTGTGGTCAGTAGTTGTGTTGTTGTGGTCAGTAGTTGTGTTGTTGTGGTCAGTAGTTGTGTTGTTGTAGTTGTGTTGTTGTGGTCTATAGTTGTGTTGTTGTGGTCAGTAGTTGTGTTGTTGTGGTCAGTAGTTGTGTTGTTGTGGTCTATAGTTGTGTTGTTGTGGTCTGTAGTTGTGTTGTTGTGTTGTTGTGGTCTATAGTTGTGTTGTTGTGGTCAGTAGTTGTGTTGTTGTGGTCAGTAGTTGTGTTGTTGTAGTTGTGTTGTTGTGGTCTATAGTTGTGTTGTTGTGGTCAGTAGTTGTGTTGTTGTGGTCAGTAGTTGTGTTGTTGTGGTCAGTAGTTGTGTTGTTGTGGTCTATAGTTGTGTTGTTGTGGTCAGTAGTTGTGTTGTTGTGGTCTATAGTTGTGTTGTTGTGGTCTGTAGTTGTGTTGTTGTGGTCTATAGTTGTGTTGTTGTGGTCTGTAGTTGTGTTGTTGTAGTTGTGTTGTTGTGGTCTATAGTTGTGTTGTTGTGGTCAGTAGTTGTGTTGTTGTGGTCTATAGTTGTGTTGTTGTGGTCTGTAGTTGTGTTGTTGTAGTTGTGTTGTGGTCTATAGTTGTGTTGTTGTGGTCTGTAGTTGTGTTGTTGTGGTCTGTAGTTATTGTGGTTCTGGTTGTTGATAAGGTTTTAGCTATCTTTCTATCCTTTATATCTAGTTGGATCAGAGACAGAGGAGCGGGATAGTGGTTTTGGCCCGTTTTGGTAGCCAACAATACGGTGCAGAGCGTTCTATCCGCCAAAACCAAAAGTCTACTAGGCTACGTGCTGTTGTTAAATAAATGTTATAGTTAGTGCTTGACTTGAACTGAAATAGGTGGCTGTACTCTGTTTGAAAGTGACTGTTTTCTGGTTTGAAAGCGACTGTTTTCTGGTTTGAAAGCGACTGTTTTCTGGTTTGAAAGCGACTGTTTTCCGGTTTGAAAGCGACTGTTTTCCGGTTTGAAAGCGACTGTTTTCCGGTTTGAAAGCGACTGTTTTCCGGTTTGAAAGCGACTGTTTTCCGGTTTGAAAGCGACTGTTTTCAGGAAGTTGCGCAGAGCCATTTCCCCAACATATGACATACTGTAGTATGCATTTTCCAGGAACTCGTTTTCGCTTTAGAGCGCTAATTTCAGAACTACTCCCCCCCCCCCACCAAAAAAATATACAAATCTTATGGAGAATCTCTTTAACCTGAGCTTTTTAAAACACAAGCACCACTATCCTGTACCATGTGGTGTCGGCTAAGGCAGGTATAGAGCTATCACTTGAGTTAAATACTGAAGTGCTAGGTACCAGGAAGTGCTAGGTACCAGGAAGTGCTAGGTACCAGGAAGGCCCCATTAGTACACATATCTATCTATCTCTAATGATTAGCCTACAGAGTAGACTCTGCAGGTACGGTAAATACCCAGTCAACGGAGGGGAGATAAAGTGTTACCCAGGCTATGTGTATAATAGCTACACGACACAATGCTTTCATCCCATAGTGTTTTTGTCGAGACTTTAAACATTCCCAGCCGATCATTCCCTGATAACGTTAGGTGAGTGCCTATTAGCCTAATGCAGTCATAATGATAAAGTGTATTCATTCCACAGGTAGATTGGTAGATTGTGTGACCGTGTGTTTTCCACATTATTTCAGTAGCTAACAGGTCTGACAGGCTTGTGTTTTTATGTAGAGTTGAGGATAGACATTGATGATGCTTTTTTAGGTCAGGTGGATTCTTTCTCATGCACTTCAGCCAGAAAGTGAATTCATGAATAATCCCTTTCCTAACCTTAACCTTAACCATTTTACATTTCCTGGATAGCTACCCTTCCTGGAGAGCAACCATCCTAATCTAACGCACTTGATTCTAGTTTGTTACCACTCGGGTCGGAGTTAAAACCTCCAGGATGATCTCTCCAGGAACAGGGTTGGAGTTAAAACCTACAGGAGGGTATCTCTCCAGGAACAGGGTTAAAACCTACAGGAGGGGTATCTCTCCAGGAACAGGGTTGGAGTTAAAACCTACAGGAGGGTAGATCTCCAGGAACAGGGTTGGAGTTAAAACCTACAGGAGGGTATCTCTCCAGGAACAGGGTTGGAGTTAAAACCTCCAGGAGGTTTATCTCCAGGAACAGGGTTGGAGTTAAAACCTCCAGGAGGGTTTCTCTCCAGGAACAGGGTTGGAGTTAAAACCTACAGGAGGGTATCTCTCCAGGAACAGGGTTGGAGTTAAAACCTACAGGAGGGTATCTCTCCAGGAACAGGGTTGGAGTTAAAACCTACTGGAGGGTATCTCTCCAGGAACAGGGTGGGAGTTAAACCTACAGGACGTTTATCTCTCCAGGAACAGGGTTAGAGTTAAAACCTACAGGAGGGTATCTCTCCAGGAACAGGGTTGGAGTTAAAACCTCCAGGATGGTATCTCTCCAGGAACAGGGTTGGAGTTAAAACCTACTGGAGGGTATCTCTCCAGGAACAGGGTGGGAGTTAAACCTACAGGACGTTTATCTCTCCAGGAACAGGGTTGGAGTTAAAACCTCCAGGAGGTTTATCTCCCCAGGTTCAGGGTCTAGGCAATCATCATAATCAGTAATGTCGGTCTGTTATTATCCTCATGTGTTGGAATGATTAATACATTGATCACATGACACCAGCTTAGTTCCAACCCTTTGTAAGGTTTACAGTGTGAATTTTACCACAGATACAGATGCTGCATACAACACATCATATTAGACTATGTGAAACTGAAATTATGTTTTTATAAATTAATTACAAATGAGAAGGTTAAATGTCTTGAGTCAATAAGTATTCAACCCCTTTGTTATGGCAAGTTCGAGAGTAAAACTGTGCTTAACGAGTCACATAATAATTTGCATGGACTCACTCTGTGTGCAATAATAGGGTTTAGCATGATTTTTGAAGGACTTCCTCATCCTTTGTATCCCACACATACAATTATCTGTAAGGTCCCTCAGTCCAGCAGTAAATTTCAAACACAGATTCAACCACAAAGACCAGGGAGGTTTTCCAATGCTTTGCAAAGAAGGGCACCTATTGGTAGATGGGAAGTTATTTTTTATTTAACCAGGCAAGTCATTTAAGAACAGATTCTTCTATTTACAATGACGGCCTACTCTGGCCAACTGTGCACTGCCCTATGGGACTCCCAATCACAGCCAGATGTGATACAGCCTGGATTCAAACCAGGGACTGTAGTGACGCCTCTTGCACTGAAATGCAGTGCCTTAGACCACTGTGCCACTCAGGCGCACACTTTGGATGGTGTATCAATACACCCAGTCACTACAAAGATACAAGTGTCCTTCCTAACTCAGTTGCCGGAGAGGAAGGAAACAGCTCAGGGATTTCATCATGAGGCCAATGGTGACTTTAAAACAGTTACAGAGTTTAATGTATGTGATAGGACACTGAGGATGGATCAACAACATTGTAGTTACTCCACAATATTAACCTAACTGACAGAGTAAAAAGAAGGAAGCCTGTACAGAATAAAAATATTCCAAAATATGTATCCTGTTTGCAACAAGGCACTAAAGTAAAACTGCAAAAAATGTGGCAAAGAAATTAACTTTATGTCTTGAATACACCGTGTTATGTTTGGGGCAAATCCAACACAACACATTACTGAGTACCACTCTTCATATTTTCAAGCATGTTGGTGGCTGCATCATGTTATGGGTATGCTTGTCATCGGCAAGGACTAGGGAGTTTTTTTTAGGATACAAAAAAACGTAATGGAGCTAAGCACAGGCAAAATCCTGGAGAAAAACCTGGTCCAGTCTGCTTTCCACCAGACACTGGGAGAGGAATTCACCTTTCAGCAGGATAATAACCTAAAACACAAGGCCAAATATACACTGGAGTTACTTACCAAGACAACACTGCATTTTCCTGAGTGGCCTAGATACAGATTTGACTTAAATCGGCATGAAAATCTATGAGAAGACTTGAAAATGGCTGTCTAGCAATGATCAATAATCAGTTTGACAGAGCTTGAAGAAGTATTGTACAATAATGTACAGGTGTGCAAATCTCTTAGAGACTTACCCAGAAAGACTCACAGCTGTAATCGCTGCCAAAGGTGATTCTAACATGTATTGACTCAAGGGGTGTGAATACTTATGTAAATTCGATATTTCTATATTTCATTTTCAATAAATGTGCAAACATTTCAAAAAACATTTTCACTTTATCATTATAGGGGTATTGTGTGTAGATGGGTGAGAGAACATAATATTTTCAATCCATTATGTTGTGTTCAGCCTGTAACACAACAAAATGTGGACTAAGTCAAGGGGTATGAATACTTTGTGAAGGTACTGTAATACGAGAGAGGACAGGACAGATCACTGTGGGCCACTCCGTCCGTCTCTGTAGTGTTTCTCCCCTGTGGCTCAGTTAATAGAGCAAGGCACTTTCAATGCCAGGATTGTGGGTTCAATTTCCACAGAGGACCAAAATGTATGCACTCACCACTGTATGTCTCTATATATATGATCTAAATGGGAAGAAATTGCTTATATAGTGTTCTATTATGATAATTGTGTCATATGGTTCAGCGGAACGGCGGTAAACGTTTGAGACTGAAACAGGCTAACTACCACTGTAAAAAAAAAAGTCTTTACCAATAACAGAAGTCAATGTAGAAGAAAAAGTTAGAAAGTTGACGGGAAATTTGAGCTTGTGTTTTCCATTGGGGGAAGTGAAAGACTTTTACACAATATAGGCCTACCCACTGGACTTTTGTACAGTGGGAAAATATCTTCTCTGGCTGAAGTGACATTTAGCAAAACAGAGCTATCAGTAGTGAGGAAAATAGCCCAGGAACCATACATTCCTATTGACTGATTATAATAGGGACTATCATGTGGAAACAAACAGGAGGTTTTGTCGGTAGTCACTGTAATTCAATAGACTAATTTAAAAGATACGGACTGATTAAGCAAGCAATGTTATCAAACGTTGGTCAACACACACTATGAATAGCATAACTACACAGTAATCGACTAACGTTAATGTTGACATTGTGTATGTGACACACAGCCTGGGTTTGGTTTAGGAGACGGTTTCATCTGATTTTCTCAGATAGTATATTTCCATGAGCTCAAACCATTACAGATGCCGTATCTTAATTTGAGTCAGTTTCACAAAGCAGAAAAATGTATCCTTCAGCAACAGGAAATGTGGATCATTATGTGGATTATAATTGATGGAATTTTTTGGTAGGGGTTGATAAAAAAAAATGTATTAGGGTAAATCAAGTCTGACATTTTAAATGGGAAATTACAAACTTTAGAAACCTTTTTAAAACATGGAATACACTACAATTCCTTCAACAACAGGATGATCAAATGAAGATCCTACATCTGTAGTGAACCCATGCTGAGATGAGTCACCCCAACTGTAACAACACGTGGTATTTATGTATCTTTCATCTAGAGGGAGGGAGCACATGACGCTTTGTTGGATAACACAACCTTTACTGGCCTTGACCGTGTGTGTGTGTGTGTGTGTGTGTGTGTGTGTGTGTGTGTGTGTGTGTGTGTGTGTGTGTGTGTGTGTCTCAGGGCTATACAGGAAATGTGAAGGGCAGACCCCTCCCTCCACTAATGTCTTCATCACCAGATAGCATTATGCTATGCTACTTCATAAAACCCCTCCCTCATCACCAGATAGCATTATGCTATGCTACTTCATAAAACCCCTCCCTCATCACCAGATAGCATTATGCTATGCTACATCATAAAACCCCTCCCTCATCACCAGATAGCATTATGCTATGCTACATCATAAAACCCCTCCCTCATCACCAGATAGCATTATGCTATGCTACATCATAAAACCCCTCCCTCCGCTAATGTCTTTATCACCAGATAGCATTATGCTATGCTACATCATAAAACCCCTCCCTCCGCTAATGTCTTCATCACCAGATACATTTACATTTTACATTTTAGTCATTTAGCAGACGCTCTTATCCAGAGCGACTTACAAATTGGTGCATTCACCTATAATATCCAGTGGAACAACCACTTTACAATAGTGCATCTAAATCTTTTAAGGGGGGGGTTAGAAGGATTACTTTATCCTATCCCAGGTATTCCTTGAAGAGGTGATAGCATTATGATGTTACTTCAGAAGTAAACAGACCTGTATGTGTGCTCGTGTGTTCAAATCAAATGTATTTATAAAGCCCTTCTTACATCATCTGACATCTCAAAGTGCTTATACAGAAACCCAGCCTAAAACCCCAAACAGCAAGTAATGCAGGTGTAGAAGCACGGTGTGATCACTACCATCCTAGACTAGAAGATATAACAAATATTTGTTTTGTCTGATGTGTGTAATGAGGAGCATCCAGACGCTGCACTTGATACATTTAGGAAATAGTTTCTTCCAGTTATTGATAAACAATAAAATAAAAATGGACCTGTTAAGAAACTGACTGTTAGAACTGTTAAGGCTCCATGGATTGATGAGGAATTGGAAAACGGTATGGTTGAAAGAGATGGGGGCAAAATGAGTGTTGAATAACTGACTGGCTGACTTACTGGAAATTGAGAAATTATGTGACTAAACTGAACAAAAAGAAGAATAAACTGTATTATGAAGCCAAGATGAATTATATAAAGAATGGTGGGAAAAAAAAATGTTTTGGAATACTTCAAATTAAATTATGGGCAGAAAGACAAATTCATCACAAAACCATTTGATGTTTCCAAATATTTGGCAAATTGGGCAAACTTAGGTAAGAAATGCCAACAACGAGTTATCGAATTCACGCATTAAAAAAAAACCGAATAATGAAAGAAAAGCATTTTAAGTTTGAATTTTGTAAAGTTAGTTTGGGAAAGGTGCAAAAATTGTTATCGACCTAATAATGACAAACCTCCTGGCATTGACAACTTAGATGGAAAGCTATTGAGGACGGTATCTGACTCTATAGCCACTTCTATCTGTCATATCTTTAATCTGAGCTGAGAGGAAAGTCTTTGTCCTCAGGCCTGGAGGGAAGACAAAGTCATTTCCGCTACCCAAGAGTGGTAAAGCGGCCTTTACAGGTTCTAACAGCAGACCGATCAGCTGCCAGCTCTTAGCAAACTGATGGATATAATACTGTTTGACCAACCAATGAACAACAGACTTTCAGCATGAGTATAGAGAAGGGCAATCGACATGTACTGCACTGACACAAATGACTGATGATTGGTTGAAAGACATTGAGAATAAGGAGATTGTGGGAGCTGTACTGTTAGATTTCTATTTTTTATTATTGGTGTCACGGCTTCCGCCTAAGTCGGCCCCTCTCCTTGTTCGGGCGGCGTTCGGCGGTCGATGTCACCACCGATCCATGTTTCCCTGTTCGTTTTGTTTTGTCTTAATTATACACACCTGTTTTCAATTCCCTTATTATGTTCCCTATTTAACCCTCTGGCTTCCCTTTCTGTTTTGTGATTGTTCTTTGTTCAGTGATGGTTGGAGGTGTTTCTCCTCACCCTGTTGGAGATTTTTTGATTGTGTTCTTGAGTAAACAAGACTGTTTTGCACTCATACCTGTGTCCTGCGCCTGACTCCGCTACATATTCAAACAAAAAATCGTTACAATTGGCCATAACCTGTTGTTGAGAAAATCGTATGTTTTATGGCTTTTCAACCTCTGTCATATCGTGGATTCAGAGCTAAACTCAGCAAAAAAAGAAATGTCCCTTTTTCAGGACCCTGTCTTTCAAAGATAATTCGTAAAAATCCAATTAACTTCACAGATCTTCATTGTAAAGGGTTTAAACACTGTTTCCCATGCTTGTTCAATGAACCATAAACAATTAATGAACATGCACCTGTGGAACGGTCGTTAAGACACTAACAGCTTACAGACGGTAGGCAATTAAGGTCACATGCTTTAGGCATGCTGCAAGGAGGTATGAGGACTGCAGATTTGGCCAGGGCAATAAATTGCAATGTCCGTACTGTAAGGCGCCTAAGACAGCGCTACAGGGAGACAGGACGGACCGCTGATCGTCCTCGCAGTGGCAGACCACGTGTAACAACACCTGCACAGGATCGGTACATCTGAACACCACACCTGCGGGACAGGTACAGGATGGCAACAACAACTGCCTGAGTTACACCAGGAACGCACAATCCCTTCATCAGTGCTCAGACTGTCCGCAATAGGCTGAGAGAGGCTGGACTGAGGGCTTGTAGGCCTGTTGTAAGGCAGGTCCTCACCAGACATCACCGGCAACAACGTCGCCTATGGGCACAAACCCACCGTCGCTGGACCAGACAGGACTGGCAAAAAGTGCTCTTCACTGACGAGTCGCAGTTTTGTCTCACCTGGGGTGATGGTCGGATTTGCATTTATTGTCGAAGGAATGAGCGTTACACCGAGGTCTGTTCTCTGGAGCGGGATCGATTTGGAGGTGGAGGGTCCGTCATGGTCTGGGGCGGTGTGTCACAGCAACATCGGACTGAGTTTGTTGTCATTGCAGGCAATCTCAACACTGTGCGTTACAGGGAAGACATCCTCCTCCCTCATGTGGTACCCTTCCTGCAGGCTCACCCTGACATGACCCCCCAGCATGACAATGCCACCAGCCATACTGTTCATTCTGTGCGTGATTTTCTGCAAGACAGGAATGTCAGTGTTCTGCCATGGCCACCTCTTGGCTAAGAGTTGAGGAGAGACTGACTGAATCACTTCTTATTTTTTATAAGAAACATTAATGTATTGAAAATTCCAAATTGTTTGCGTAGTCAACTTACACACAGCTCTGACACACACACTTACCCCACCAGACATGCCACCAGGGGTCTTTTCACTGTCCCCAAATCCAGAACAAATTCAAGAAAGCGTACAGAATTATATAGAGAACTTATTGTATGGAACTTCCTTCCATCTCAGATTGCACAAATGAACAGCAAACCTGCTTTCATAAAACAACGCCTCTCCCCTATTTGATCTAGATATTTTGTGTGTATGCAGTGATATGTAGGTTATGTGTGCCATTTTTACGTTTAGTGTACATAGTTCTGTCCATGAGTTGTTCCTGTCTATTAATGTTCTGTATTATGTCATTTTGTATTATGTTTCATGTTTTGTGTCGACTCCAGGAAGAATAGCTGATGCTTTCGCAACAGTTAATGGGGATCCTAATAAAATACCAAATATATATATATATATATATTGAACAAAAATATAAACACAACATGCATCAATTTCAAAGATTTACTTAGTTACAGTTATTAGGAAATCAGTCATTTGAAATAAATTCATTAGGTTGCTAATCATTAAATGACTGGGAATACAGATATTCATCTGTTGGTCACAGATAGTAGGGGAGTGGATCAGAGAACCAGTCAGTATCTGGTGTGACCACCATTTGCCTCATGCAGCACGATACATATAATTGATCAGGCTGTTAAATGTGGCCTGGGGATTGTTGTCCCCACTCCTCTTCAATGGCTGTGTGAAGTTGCTGGATATTGCTGGGAACTGGAACACGCTGTCGTACACGTCGATCCAGAGCATCCCAAACATGCTCAATGGGTTACATGTCTGGTGAGTACTGTATGCAGGCCATTTAGGAACTGGGACATTTTCAGCTTTCAGGAATTATGAACGATCCTTGCGACATGCGGCCATGCATTATCATGCAGAAACATGAGGTGATGGATGAATGGCATGACAATGGGCCTCAGGATCTCGTCACGGTATCTCTGTGCATTCAAATTTTCTGCGATAAAATGCAATTGTGTTCATTGTCCGTAGCTTTATACCTTCCCATACCGTAACCCCACCGCCACCATGGGGGTCTCTGTTCACAACGTTGACATCAGCAAACCGCTCGCCCACACGACGCCGTACACGTAGTCTACGGTTGAGAGGCCGGTTGGACGTACTGCCAAATTCTCTAAAGCAACGTTGGATGTGGCTTATGGTAGAGAAATGAACTCTAGTGGACATTCCTGCAGTCAGCATGCCAATTGCATGCTCCCTCAAAAATGTTGACATCTGTGGCATTGTGTTGTGACAAAACTGCACATGTTTCAGTGGCCTTTTACAGGCCCCAGCACAAGGTGCACCTGTGTAAGGATCATGCAGTTTTATCAGCTTCTTGATATGCCACACCTGTCAGGTGAATGAATTATCTTGGCAATGGAAAAATACTCCCTAATAGGGAGGTAAACAAATTTGTGCACAACATTTGAGAGAAATAAGCTTTTTTTGTGCGTACTGGGATCTTTTATTTCAGCTCATGAAACATGAGACCAACACTTTAATTGTTGCATTGATATTTTTGTTCAGAGTAGATCGTACAATACACTATACAGCTCACTGTAGTAAAGGGATCAGTGATTTTTACATTTATATATTTCTTACCTTGACAGTAGTCTATATAGACAAGAAGTGACTCCAATCCAAACTTTGGTTTTCTTAAACTAGCCATTTACAACAAATGCTAACATGTAATTTCTCTCTCCTCTCTCTCTCTCTCTCTCTCTCTCTCGTCTCTCTCTCCTCTCTCTCTCTCTCTCTCTCTCTCGTCTCTCTCCTCTCTCTCTCTGTCTCTCTCTCTTCTCTCTCTCTCTCTCTCTCTCTCTCTCTCTCTCTCTCTCTCTCTCTCTCTCTCTCTCTCTCTCTCTCTCTCTCTCTCTCTCTCTCTCTCTCTCTCTCTCTCTCTGTCTCTCTCTCTCTCTCTCTATCTCTCTCTCTGTCTCTCTCTCTCTCTCTCTCTCGTCTCTCTCTCTCTCTCTCTCTCTCTCTCTCTCTCTCTCTCTCTCTCTCTCTCTCTCTCTCTCTCTCTCTCTCTCTCTCTCGTCTCTCTCTCTCTATCTCTCTCTCTCTCTCTCTCTCTCTCTCTCTCTCAGCTGATGTTGGTTCAGGGAGCCTAGGTTGCTGTGGCTGGCTCATTGTGATCCTCTCTGGTCTGTTCGTCTTCTCCCTGTTCCCCTTCACCATCTGGTTCTGTATAAAGGTGAGTAAGACACGGAACAATGTCCGTAGAATGAATAGAACGCGCGTCTTAATTCCACTTAAAGATGCACTGTAGAATGTTGCATCACTGCCAGTAATTGGCCAGTAAGTTACTGTAATTTATTTTACAGTACAGCTACTGTAATCCATTTTACTGTACCAAAAATTGTACTATAATCCAATTTATAGAATATTACTGGAATGACCCATGCAGCGACACATAACCAACCCAGTGTTCTTTGCAGGATTATATTTTTTACATATACATTTTGGTAATTTAACGGGCATTCTTGTCCTTAGCAACTTACATTTAACAAAGGTTGATAAAAAAAAAAGTATATATTACTGTCACGCCCTGACCATAGAGAGCCCTCGGGTTTCTCTATGGTGTAGTAGGTCAGGGCGTGACTAGAGGGTGTTCTAGTATATATATTTCTATGTTGGTGCTCTTGGTATGGTTCCCAATTAGAGGCAGCTGATTATCGTTGTCTCTAATTGGGGATCATACTTGAGGCGTCCCTGTTCCCACCTGCATTGTGGGATTATTGTTTTGTGTTTGTGCGTGTAGCACCACGTAGGTCACGTGTCGTTGTTCGTTTATTGTTTGTGCTGAAGTTTCTCTTGTTAATATAAAGATGTGGAACTGTCATCACGCTGCGCCTTGGTGCCGTCCGTTATCACGACCGTGACAATTACAGTAATAGCAAGTAAAAGTTTTCTGTTACTGAACATTTTCACCTTTTTTTTACTTGCTATTGTAACAGTGTAGGTTCCGTCCCTCTCTTCGCCCCAACCTGGGCTCGAACCAGGGACCCTTGCACACATCAACAACTGACACCCACCGAAGCATCGTTACCCATCGCGCCACAAAAGCCGCGGCCCTTGCAACGCAAGGGGAAACCCTACTTCAAGTCTCAGAGCGAGTGACGTCACCGATTGAAACGCTATTAGCGCGCACCACCGCTAACTAACTAGCCATTTCACATCGGTTACACCACCGCTAACTAACTAGCCATTTCACATCGGTTACACCACCGCTAACTAACTAACCATTTCACATCGGTTACACCACCGCTAACTAACTAGCCATTTCACATCGGTTACACCACCGCTAACTAACTAGCCATTTCACATCGGTTACACTGTGACTGTGATATGTTTTTCCTTTATCAACCTTGCTTGGATGACTGTAGTGCCTGCTAAATGACTAAATTACAATCTAAATGTAAACATGTTAACTTGCAAAGAAACACTGGGTAATGTGTCGCTGCATGGGTAATTCCAGTAATATACTGTAAATTAGATTAATGTACCATTTTTGGTACAGTAAAATGGATTACCATAAAAAGGATTACAGTAGCTGTAATGTAAAAAATAATTACAGTAACTTACTGGCCAATTTATACTGAGCTTCTCAGCTACCAACGTCACCATGCTGTTTGTACTGTAGACCGACACATCAACTACTTTACCCACGTTACCTACAGAACTACAGATACCTCTAACTACAGATACCTCTAATCTACCAAGTTATGTTCTATATTTAACTATTTGTGTTGTGATGTGTTGTGTGTGTGTGTGTGTTGTAGATAGTTCAGGAGTATGAACGTGCTGTCATCTTCAGGCTGGGCCGTATTACAGACCGGAAGGCTAAGGGACCAGGTAAAAGACCAGTCACTGTCTGTCTGTCTGTCTGTCTGTCTGTCTGTCTGTCTGTCTGTCTGTCTGTCTGTCTGTCTGTCTGTCTGTCTGTCTGTCTGTCTGTCTGTCTGTCTGTCTGGCTGGCTGGCTGGCTGGCTGGCTGGCTGGCTGGCTGGCTGGCTGGCTGGCTGGCTGGCTGTCCCTCTGGTCGGTCTGTCTGTCTGTCTGTCTGTCTGTCTGGCTGGCTGGCTGGCTGGCTGGCTGGCTGGCTGTCCCTCTGGTCGGTCTGTCTGTCTGTCTGTCTGTCTGTCTGTCTGTCTGTCTGGCTGGCTGGCTGGCTGGCTGGCTGGCTGGCTGGCTGTCCCTCTGGTCTGTCTGTCTGTCTGTCTGTCTGTCTGTCTGTCTGTCTGTCTGTCTGTCTGTCTGTCTGTCTGTCTGTCTGTCTGTCTGTCTGTCTGTCTGTCTGTCTGTCTGTCTGTCTGTCTGTCTGTCTGTCTGTCTGTCTGTCTGTCATTGTGTTGTGTGTTGTGTATGTGTGTTGTGTTGTGTTGTGTATGTGTGTTGTGTTGTGTATGTGTGTTGTGTGTTGTGTTGTGTTGTGTGTTGTGTTGTGTTGTGTTGTGTATGTGTGTTGTGTGTTGTGTTGTGTGTTGTGTTGTGTATGTGTGTTGTGTTGTGTTGTGTATGTGTATGTGTGTTGTGTGCGCACGCGCGAATATTCAATCTACATCGATGTAAAGAAATAAACTCTCTCTCTTCCAGGTATCTTTTTCGTTCTGCCGTGCACAGACTCCTTCGTGAAAGTGGACCTGAGAACCGTGTCATTCGACATTCCCCCACAGGAGGTAGGACCTATACTAACCAGGAAGTACACCCCCGTTAAATAAACTGTTATATAAATCAGGAGGTAGGACCTATACTAACCAGGAAGTACACCCCCGTTAAATAAACTGTTATATAAATCAGGAGGTAGGACCTATACCAACCAGGAAGTACACCCCCGTTAAATAAACTGTTATATAAATCAGGAGGTAGGACCTATACCAACCAGGAAGTACACCCCCGTTAAATAAACTGTTATATAAATCAGGAGGTAGGACCTATACTAACCAGGAAGTACACCCCCGTTAAATAAACTGTTATATAAATCAGGAGGTAGGACCTATACCAACCAGGAAGTACACCCCCGTTAAATAAACTGTTATATAAATCAGGAGGTAGGACCTATACCAACCAGGAAGTACACCCCCGTTAAATAAACTGTTATATAAATCAGGAGGTAGGACCTATACTAACCAGGAAGTACACCCCCGTTAAATAAACTGTTATATAAATCAGGAGGTAGGACCTATACTAACCAGGAAGTACACCCCCGTTAAATAAACTGTTATATAAATCAGGAGGTAGGACCTATACCAACCAGGAAGTACACCCCCGTTAAATAAACTGTTATATAAATCAGGAGGTAGGACCTATACTAACCAGGAAGTACACCCCCGTTAAATAAACTGTTAAATAAATCAGGAGGTAGGACCTATACCAACCAGGAAGTACACCCATTTAATCAAAACTATAAAAGAACACATATGGAATCATGTAGTAATCAAAAAATATTTTATATTTGAGATTCTTCAAAGTCGCCATACTTTGCCTTGTTGACAGCTTTGCACAATCTTGGCATTCTCTCAACCAGCTTCATGAGACCTGGAATGCATTTCAATTAAGAGGTGTGTCTTGTTAATTTGTGGAATGTCTTTCCTCCTTAATGCGTTTCAGCCAATCAGTTGTGTTGTAACAAGGTAGGGGTGGTATACAGAAGATAGCCCTATTTGGTAAAAGACCAAATCCATATTATGGCAAGAACAGCTCAAATAAGCAAAGAGAAACAACAGTCCATCATTACTTTAAGACATGAAGGTCAGTCAATACGGAACATTTCAAGAACTTTGAAAGTTTCTTCGAGTGCAGTCACAAAAACCATCAAGCGCTATGATGAAACTGGCTCTCATGAGGACCGCCACAGGAAAGGAAGACCCAGAGTTACCTCTGCTGCAGAGGATAAGTTCATTAGAGTTACCAGCCTCAGAAATTGTAGTCCAAATAAATGCTTCTCAGAGTTCAAGTAACAGACACATCTCAACATCAAATGTTCAGAGGTCGAATTGCTGCAAAGAAACCACTACTAAAGGACACCAATAATAAGAAGAGATTTGCTTGGGCCAAGAAACACAAGCAATTGACGTTAGAGCGAAGGAAATCTGTCCTTTGGTCTGATGAGTCCAAATTTGAGATTTCTGGTTCCAACCAATGTGTCTTTGTGAGACGCAGAGTAGGTGAAAGGATGATCTCTGCATGTATGGTTCCCACCGTGAAGCATGGAGGAGGAGGAGGTGTGATGGTGTGGGGTTGCTTTGCTGGTGACACTGTCTGTGATTTATTTAGAATTCAAGGCACACTTAACCAGCATGGCTACCACAGCATTCTGCAGCGATATGTCATCCCGTTTGGTTGTTTTTCAATAGGACAATGACCCAAAACACACCTCCAGGCTGTGTAAGGGCTATTTGTCCAAGAAGGAGAATGATGGAGTGCTGCATCAGATGACCTGGCATCCACCATTTTTTATTTATTTTTTATTTCACCTTTATTTAACCAGGTAGGCTAGTTGACAACAAGTTCTCATTTGCACCTGCGACCTGGCCAAGATAAAGCAAAGCAGTTCAACACATACAACAACACAGAGTTAAACATGGAGTAAACAAACGTACAGTAGAAAAATCTATATACAGTGAGTGCAAATGAGGTAAGATAAGGGAGATAAGGCAATAAATAGGCCATGGTGGTGAAGTAAATACAATATAGCAATTAAACACTGGAATGGTAGAATGTGCAGAAGATGAATGTGCAAGTAGAGATACTGGGTTGCAAAGGAGCAAGATAAATAAATAAATAAATACAGTGTGGGGATGAGGTAGGTAGATAGATGGGCTGTTTACAGATGAGCTCTGTACAGGTGCAGTGATCTGTGAGCTGCTCTGACAGCTGGTGCTTAAAGCTAGTGAGGGAGGTAAGAGTCTCCAGCTTTAGTGATTTTTGCAGTTCGTTCCAGTCATTGGCAGCAGAGAACTGGAAGGAAAGGCGGCCAAAGGAGGAATTGGCTTTGGGGATGACCAGTGAGATATACCTGCTGGAGCGCGTGCTACAGGTGGGTGTTGCTATGGTGACCAGTGAGCTGAGATAAGGGGGGACTTTACCTAGCAGGGTCTTGTAGATGACCTGGAGCCAGTGGGTTTGGTGACGAGTATGAAGCGAGGGCCAGCCAACGAGAGCGTACAGGTCGCAGTGGTGGGTAGTATATGGAGCTTTGGTGACAAAACGGATGGCACTGTGATAGACTGCATCCAGTTTGTTGAGTAGAGTGTTGGAGGCTATTTTGTAAATGACATCGCCGAAGTCGAGGATCGGTAGGATGGTCAATTTTACGAGGGTATGTTTGGCAGCATGAGTGAAGGATGCTTTGTTGCGAAATAGGAAGCTAATTCTAGATTTTACTTTGGATTGAAGATGTTTGATGTGAGTCTGGAAGGAGAGTTTACAGTCTAACCAGACACCTAGGTATTTGTAGTTGTCCACATATTCTAAGTCAGAACCATCCAGAGTAGTGATGCTAGTCGGGTGGGCGGGTGTGGGCAGCGATCGATTGAATAGTATGCATTTAGTTTTACTTGCATTTAAGAGCAGTTGGAGGCCACGGAAGGAGAGTTGTATGGCATTGAAGCTCGTCTGGAGGTTAGTTAACACAGTGTCCAAAGAAGGGCCAGAAGTATACAGAATGGTGTCGTCTGCATTGAGGTGGATCATAGACTCACCAGCGACATCATTGATGTATACAGAGAAAAGAGTCGGCATGAGAATTGAACCATGTGGCACCCCCATAGAGACTGCCAGAGGTCCGGACAACAGGCCCTCTGATTTGACATACTGAACTCTGTCTGAGAAGTAGTTGGTGAACCAGGCGAGGCAATCATTTGAGAACCCAAGGCAGTTGAGTCTGCCAATAAGAATGTTGTGATTGACAATCACCCGACCTCAACCCGTTGAGAGGGTTTGGGATGAGTTGGACCACAGAGTGAAGGAAAAGCAGCCGACAAGTGCTCAGCATATGTGGGAACTCCTTCAAGACTGTTGGAAAAGCATTCCAGGTGAAGCTGGTTGAGAGAATGCCAAGAGTGTGCAAAGCTGTCATCAAGGCAAAGGGTGGCTACTTTGAAGAATCTAAAGTACAAAATATATTTATATTTGTTTTTGGTGACTACATGATTCCATATGTGTTATTTCATAGTTTTGATGTCTTCACTATTATTCTACAATGTCGAAAATAGTAAAAACTAAGAAAAACCCTTGAATGAGTAGGTGTTCTAAAATTTTGACTGACACTGTATATCTTATCTTCATATAATAACATTCTTCAGCCTTGATGATAACAGCATCACTGTCTTTCTCTTTCTCTCTCTCTCTCTCTCTCTCTCTCTCTTTCTCTCGCTCTTTCTTTCTCTCTCTCTTTCTCTCTCTTTCTCTCTCTCTCTCTCTTTCTTTCTCTCTCTCTCTCTCTCTCTCTTTCTCTCTTTCTCTCTCTCTCTCTCTGTGGTTGTGTTTGTGTGTTGTAGATCCTGACTAAGGACTCTGTGACAGTGTGTGTTGATGGGGTGGTGTACTTCCGGGTGAGCGACCCCATCTCCTCGGTGGCTAACGTGTCCAACGCTGACTTCTCCACCCGTCTCCTGGCCCAGACCACCCTGAGGAATGTCCTGGGAACCAAGAACTTGGCGGAGCTGTTATCAGACCGCGAGGGCATCTCACACAGTATGCAGGTACAGAACCCTAGAAACCTGAAACCAGGGCCGGCTCCAGGCATATTAGGACCCACTGCCGCAAGGGGGCCCCGACCCCTCAAAAATATGTTAAAAAATATATATGTTTTTGTCAACTCAGTCGGGGTCTCACCTTTTTATTGAGAGTAAGAATAGTCAAATACATTATGTGCAATTTCTACATTAGTTTGTGCATCAGCTGTTTTTCTTGTTATGTCAGTCATTCAATTACCTGACAATTAGCCATGTTAATTTTTTCTATTGGTAGTTCGTCTAGCAACATTTGCTCTATGCCCCATGGCAAAACGTGTAGAATTGCTGGAAATAAACATTTCTCTCCGCCGTGAACCAAATCACACTTAGGGCCCCCGTACCTAGAACCTACCACTGTAGAACACTCAAACCAAGAACCTGACTGAGGTCCTGTCTGACTATGAGGTGAACCAATAATCTGACCAAGGTCCTGTCTGACTATGAGGTGAACCAAGAACCTGACTGAGTTCCTGTCTGACTATGAGGGGAACCAAGAACCTGACTGAGGTCCTGTCTGACTATGAGGTGAACCAAGAACCTGATTGAGGTCCTGTCTGACTATGAGGTGAACCAAGAACCTGATTGAGGTCCTGTCTGACTATAAAGTGAACCGAGAACCTGACTGAGGTCCTGTCTGACTATGAGGGGAACCAAGAACCTGAACTGAGGTCCTGTCTGACTATGAGGTGAATCAAGAACCTGACTGAGGTCCTGTCTGACTATGAGGTGAACCAAGAACCTGACTGAGGTCCTGTCTGACTATGAGGTGAATCAAGAACCTGACTGAGGTCCTGTCTGACTATGAGGTGAACCGAGAACCTGACTGAGGTCCTGTCTGACTATGAGGGGAACCAAGAACCTGAACTGAGGTCCTGTCTGACTGAAGTGTAGAAAGTCAAAGTTGCAGGTCCATTATTATATTCTGAGAGATCAACTTGGCATATATAACAAGACCGTTAGAAATGTCAGACGGGCTCATTTTACTAACTTGATCACTATTGATCAGAATAATTAGAGAGTGCTCTTCTCCACCATTGATGGCCTGATAAATCCCCCCCCCCCCCCCCGCAAAACCTATATGAACATCTAAATGTGATGAGTTTGCCGCATATTTCAGAGATAAGATAAGCAACGTTAGACTGGGTATCAGTCAAGACCTGATGAGAAGTTTGATGACATGTGCCTTAGCCTACCATGCAAAGGGTCTATGGATTTATTTACCCTGGTTGACACAGACATGCTCAGCAAAGTGACATCACAACTTAAGTCTTCTTCCTGCCTTCTCGATCCTATCCCCCCCAACACCTTCTCCAAAACAGTTTTTAAATGACATCTGAAGAAGTGCAAGCTACTGTTAATCTCTCCCTGTTCACAGACACCTTTCCCCCACTGCACTAAGAACTGTTATGATGAAACCACTTCTGGGGAAAAGTCATCATGATTCTTCATCTCTTAGGAAATTTCAGCCAATCTCCGTCCTTTCGTTCTTAAGCAAAATTCTGGAGAAATTGGTCTTCAAACAGCTAAATAATTTTTTTAAAGTGCTAACTTTATTTTAAAAAAAAATTGAAATTCAATGTGATTCTCGGGCTGACCACAGCAATGAGACAGCCTTAGTTAAAGTGGTAAATGATCTTAGAGTCAACACAGATGCCAAACAGCTCCTTGTCCTTAAGTGCTGCGTTCAACACTGTCGACCATGATGTCCTTCTGGAGAAGTGGGTTGGCCTCTCCATTTAACCGGTTGAGAGTTTTTTTTGTCACCCTTTGGTGAACATAATTTACTGTAATATTCTGTTCCCTTCCTATAGGCCAGTCTGGACGAGGTGGAATAGGGCTGTGTAGTAAAGGGTTACTGTAATATCCTGTCTTCCTATAGGCCAGTCTGGACGAGGTGGAATAGGGCTGTGTAGTAAAGGGTTACTGTAATATCCTGTCTTCCTATAGGCCAGTCTGGACGAGGTGGAATAGGGCTGTGTAGTAAAGGGTTACTGTAATATCCTGTCTTCCTATAGGCCAGTCTGGACGAGGCTACTGACCCGTGGGGTATCAAAGTGGAGCGTGTGGAGATTAAGGATGTAAAGCTGCCTCACCAGCTGCAGAGAGCCATGGCTGCAGAGGCAGAGGCCACCCGGGAGGCCAGGGCGAAGGTGGGCTCACACTCACTCACTCACTCACTCACTCACTCACTCACTCACTCACTCACTCACTCACTCACTCACTCACTCACTCACTCAGACACTCACTCAGACACTCACTCACTCACTCACTCACTCACTCACTCACTCAGACACTCACTCAGACACTCACTCACTCACTCACTCACTCACTCACTCACTCACTCACTCACTCACTCACTCACTCACTCACTCACTCACTCACTCAGACACTCACTCAGACACTCACTCACTCACTCACTCACTCACTCACTCACTCACTCACTCAGACACTCACTCACTCAGACACTCACTCAGACACTCACTCACTCACTCACTCACTCACTCACTCACTCACTCACTCACTCACTCACTCACTCACTCACTCACTCAGACACTCACTCACTCACTCACTCACTCACTCACTCACTCAGACACTCACTCACTCACTCACTCACTCACTCACTCACTCACTCACTCACTCACTCACTCACACCCGGGAGGCCAGGGCTAAGGTGGGCTCACACTCACTCACTCACTCACTCACTCACTCACTCACTCACTCACTCACTCACTCACTCACTCACTCACTCACTCACTCAGACACTCACTCACTCACTCACTCACTCACTCACTCACTCACTCACTCACTCACTCACTCACTCACTCACTCACTCAGACACTCACTCAGACACTCACTCACTCACTCACTCACTCACTCACTCACTCACTCACTCAGACACTCACTCACTCAGACACTCACTCAGACACTCACTCACACTCACACCCGGGAGGCCAGGGCTAAGGTGGGCTCACTCTCACACTCACTCACTCACACACTCACACTCACACTCACACACTAACACACACACACACACACACACACACACACACACACACACACACACACACACACACACACACACCCGGGAGGCCAGGGCTAAGGTGGGCTCACACTCTCACACACACACCCACCCGTACACCCCCAGTTGTCTCCCTCTGTAGGTTTTGTTCCATTCCACTTCTTTGTCTCCCCCTCTAGGTGATAGCAGCGGAGGGGGAGATGAACGCCTCCAGGGCCCTGAAGGAGGCGTCTCTGGTGATCGCTGAGTCTCCGTCGGGCCTCCAGCTGCGCTACCTGCAGACCCTCACCACCATCGCTGCAGAGAAGAACTCCACCATCATCTTCCCTCTGCCCATGGACGTCATCAGTCACTTCATGAAGAAGTGATGTCATCAAAACTCGCCACACACCGCTCCTGTCTAATGTAACATTGCAACCAGTTGGTTTTAGTTGATTCAGGTGATTTGAGGTTTCATTTATTTTCTGTGAGGATTGTTTCAGATTTCAGGATTAGATGGGAATGAAACACAACCCAGTGACCTTTTAGGGAATGTATATCTGCATGGTCAAGACTTCTTCATTTGTCTGTTATGGTGGAAATTGAAACCCTTTAAATATTGCTTTCTAGTCTGTTAAAAACTATAAACAAATATTTTTGAAATACACTGTTATATTGATAATTTCTTGGATATTATAAACTGGGTGGTTCAAGCCCTGAATGCTGATTGGCTGACAGCCATGGTATATCAGACCGTATATCACAGGTATGACAAAATATACATTTTTACTCCTCTAATTACATTGGTAACCAGTTTATAATAGAAATAAGGTACCTCTGGCGATTGTGGTACATGGACAATATACCACGGCTAAGGGCTGTGTCCAGGCACTCCGCGTTTAGTCGTGCCCAAGAACAGCCCTTAGTGGTGGTATATTGGCCATATATCACACCATATCACACCATATATCACAAACGCCAGAGGTATATCACACCCCTCGGGCCTTATTGCTTAATTGAATGTTATTTTTGTAATCTTTATATTTTGATATTTCCTTAATAAATTACAATTCAGAATCAAGCATCTATACTGAACAAAAATATAAACGCAACATGGGCTGGTCCCATGTTTCATGAGCTGAAATAAAAGATCCCAGAAAGGTTTATGTGGACAGAACAGAACTGGGATTGTAGACTGCATAGCTCAGAACGGGGATTGTAGACGGCATAGCTCAGAACAGAACGGGGATTGTAGACTGCATAGAACAGAACGGGGATTGTAGACTGCATAGAACAGAACGGGGATTGTAGACTGCATAGAACAGAACGGGGATTGTAGACTGCATAGAACAGAACGGGGATTGTAGACTGCATAGCTCAGAACAGAACGGGGATTGTAGACTGCATAGAACAGAACGGGGATTGTAGACTGCATAGAACAGAACGGGGATTGTAGATTGCATAGAACAGAACGGGGATTGTAGACTGCATAGCTCAGAACAGAACGGGGATTGTAGACTGTGTAGTTGAGAACAGAACAGGGATTGTAGACTGCATAGAACAGAACGGGGATTGTAGACTGCATAGAACAGAACGGGGATTGTAGACTGCATAGAACAGAACGGGGATTGTAGACTACATAGAACAGAACGGGGATTGTAGACTACATAGAACAGAACGGGGATTGTAGACTACATAGAACAGAACGGGGATTGTAGACTGCATAGAACAGAACGGGGATTGTAGACTGCATAGAACAGAACGGGGATTGTAGACTGCATAGAACAGAACGGGGATTGTAGACTGCATAGAACAGAACGGGGATTGTAGACTGCATAGAACAGAACGGGGATTGTAGACTGCATAGCTCAGAACAGAACGGGGATTGTAGACTGCATAGCTCAGTGGGAGGGGGGGGGGGGGGGGGGTTCTATGGCTCCATTATCCTGTGTAGGTCTCTGGACCGAGTGCACTGAACCAGAGATGGAAGAGGAAGCGAGACGTCATTTTTTCCTGGTTCAATGGAAGTCAGTGAATGAAGTCGACCAGATCCAGCTGCTTTCGTATTGGTGTCTATGGAAGAACCACCCTTTAAAGATGAATGTAATAGATTTTTATTTTCCTCCAATGGTAAACGGCCTGAGTGAACTATCTGTCTTGTTTTGACATTATCGATCATAGTCTGCCGCTGGAAAAACGTATGTGTTATGGCTTTACACCCCCTGCTGTAATGGCTTTACACCCCCTGCTGTAATGTGGATAAAGAGTTACTTGTCTAACAGAACACAGAGGGTGTTCTTTAATGGAAGCCTCTCCAACATAATCCAGGTAGAATCAGGAATTCCCCAGGGCAGCTGTCTAGGCTCCTTACATTTTTCAATCTTTACTAACAACATGCCACTGGCTTTGAGTAAAGCCAGAGTGTCTATGTATGCTGATGACTCAACACTATACACGTCATCTACTACAGCAACTGAAATGACTGCAACAATCAACAAAGAGCTGCAGTTAGTTTCAGAATGGGTGGCAACGAATAAATGAGTACTAAATATTTCTGAATCTAAAAGCATTGTATTTGGGACATATCATTCACTAAACGCTAAACCTCAACTAAAACTTGTAATAAATTATGTGGAAATTGAGCAAGTTGAGGTGACTAACCTGCTTGGAGTTACCCTGGATTGTAAACTGTCATGGTCAAAACATATTGATACAATAGTAGCTAAGATGGGGAGAAGTCTGTCCATAATAAAGCACTGCTCTGCCTTCTTAACAGCACTATCAACAAAGCAGGTCCTACAGGCCCTAGTTTTGTCACACCTGGACTACTGTTCAGTCGTGTGGTCAGGTGCCACAAAAAAGGACTTAGGAAAATTGCAATTGTCTCAGAACAGGGCAGCACGGCTGGCCCTTGGATGAACACAGAGAGCTAATATTAATGATATTCAAGTCAATCTCTCCTGGCTGAAAGTGGAGGAAAGATTGACTTCATCACTACTTTTATTTATGAGAGGTATTGACATGTTGAATGCACCGAGCTGTCTGTCTAAACTACTGGCACACAGCTCAGACACCCATGCATACCCCACAAGACATGCCACCAGAGGTCTCTTCACAGTCCCCAAGTCCAGAACAGACTATGGGAGGTGCACAGTACTACATAGAGACATGACTACATGGAACAATATTCCACATCAAGTAACTGTCGCAAGCAGTAAAATTACATTTAAAAAACAGATAAAAATACAGCGGGAACTGTGAAGCAACACAGACTTTGGCACAGACACACGCATACACATAAACACGCATACACACACACACACACGCATACACACACACACACACGCATACACACACACACACACACACACACACACACACACACACACACACACACACAGTGTGTTGTGAAATCCGTGAATGTATTGTAATGTTTTTAAAATTGTATAAACTGCCTTAATCTTGCTGGATCCCAAGAAGAGTAGCTGGGGTCCAGCAAATACAAATACAAATCTTCATTTAAAATCCACCATGTTCACTTGAACTATAAACTGACTGGCAGCAGCTAATGGGGATCCATAATAAATACAAATACACATACAAATACAAATCTTAATTTAAAATCCTCCATGTTCGCTTGAACTATAAACTGACTGGCAGCCATTTTCCCCCAACTGCCAACTGTCTGACAGCTGTTGCTATGACGATCAAGATGTCATATGATAATTTGCCTTGTTGTAAATTCACCTTATGTAGCCCTGCCAACTTGACTCACTTCCTGATTGAATGCTGTTGTTTTCAAACTTCCAGTCCATTCTGGCCCGTTGGCACACAGCAAACCCAGGGATGAGTAGTTGATAAATATAAATTACATTCGTCAAAAAATAAATGAACTGCACAGAATCTGAAAGATATATTAATACTCTTTTGAGGAAAATTATTTAAAAAATATGTAAATGTTTGTTTTCATGTAGTAGGATGCCGACGTTAGCGTTGTTAGCATTCCCATAGCCTCAACATGGATGGTTAGGTAGCTAGCGTTTTTAGACTATTCAATCTAAAGCCGAAGCGTTACAGATTCCGCCATAGAAATGTAAAGATAATTTATGATTGAGACGAAATATTACGTGACTGCAGTCTCAGCGAAAACGTGAACATTGCCTTTAAATTTCACTCACGCTAAAAAGCTAAATATCCACAATGCGGATTGAATTAAGCCCTCTATTTAATTATAGTTATCCACACCAGCCTGGTCTCATAGACTAGACGTAACATAGCAAACCTTAAATCCGGGACTCTTATATGAGTATGATATGTTATGTTTGGTTACATAAGGCACAATGTGAAAGTCTAACAACCCAAAGGGTTTGAATCTCATCACAAACAGCTTTCGCTAATTAGCAACTTTTCAACATTTTAAGCTACTTTGCAACTACTTAGCATGTTAGCTAACCCTTCCCTTAACCTTAACCCTTATAGCTAACCCTTCCCCTAACCTTAACCCTTATAGCTAACCCTTCCCCTAACCTTAACCCTTATAGCTAACCCTTCCCCTAACCTTAACCCTTATAGCTAACCCTTCCCCTAACCTTAACCCTTATAGCTAACCCTTCCCCTAACCCTAACCTTAACCCTTATAGCTAACCCTTCCCCTAACCTTAACCCTTATAGCTAACCCTTCCCCTAACCTTAACCCTTATAGCTAACCTTTCCCCTAACCCTAACCTTAACCCTTATAGCTAACCCTTCCCCTAACCTTAACCCTTATAGCTAACCCTTCCCTTAACCTTAACCCTTATAGCTAACCCTACCACTAACCATGAACCCTTATAGCTAACCCTTCCCCTAACCTTAACCTTAACCCTTATAGCTAACCCTACCCCTAACCATAAACCCTGATAGCTAACCCTTCCCCTAACTTTATCCCTTATAGCTTATCCTTCCCCTAACCCTAACCTTAACCCTTATAGCTAACCCTTCCCCTAACCCTAACCTTAACCCTTATAGCTAACCCTTCCCCTAACCTTAACCCTTATAGCTAACCCTTCCCCTAACCTTAACCCTTATAGCTAACCCTTCCCCTAACCTTAACCCTTATAGCTAACCCTTCCCCTAACCTTAACCCTTATAGCTAACCCTTCCCCTAACCTTAACCCTTATAGCTAACCCTTCCCCTAACCCTAACCTTATCCCTTATAGCTAACCCTAACCCTAACCTTAACCCTTATAGCTAACCCTAACCCTAACCTTAACCCTTATAGCTAACCCTAACCCTAACCTTAACCCTTATAGCTAACCCTTCCCCTAACCTTAACCCTTATAGCTAACCCTTCCCCTAACCTTAACCCTTATAGCTAACCCTAACCCTAACCTTAACCCTTATAGCTAACCCTAACCCTAACATTAACCATTATAGCTAACCCTTCCCCTAACCCTAACCCTTATAGCTAACCCTTCCCCTAACCTTAACCCTTATAGCTAACCCTTCCCCTTCCCCTAACCTTAACCCTTATAGCTAACCCTTCCCCTAACCCTAACCTTAACCCTTATAGCTAACCCTTCCCCTAACCTTAACCATTATAGCTAACCCTTCCCCTAACCCTAACCCTTATAGCTAACCCTTCCCCTAACCTTAACCCTTATAGCTAACCCTTCCCCTAACCTTAACCTTAACCCTTATAGCTAACCCTTCCCCTAACCATGAACCCTTATAGCTAACCCTTCCCTTAACCTTAACCCTTATAGCTAACCCTTCCCCTAACCATAAACCCTGATAGCTAACCCTTCCCCTAACTTTATCCCTTATAGCTTATCCTTCCCCTTCCCCTAACCTTATCCCTTATAGCTAACCCTTCCCCTAACCCTAACCTTAACCCTTATAGCTAACCCTTCCCCTAACCTTAACCCTTATAGCTAACCCTTCCCCTAACCTTAACCCTTATAGCTAACCCTTCCCCTAACCTTAATCCTTATAGCTAACCCTAACCCTAACCTTAACCCTTATAGCTAACCCTTCCCTTAACCTTAACCCTTATAGCTAACCCTTCCCCTAACCTTATCCCTTATAGCTAACCCTTCCCCTAACCTTAACCCTTATAGCTAACCCTTCCCCTAACCTTAACCCTTATAGCTAACCCTTCCCCTAACCTTAACCCTTATAGCTAACCCTAACCCTAACCTTAACCCTTATAGCTAACCCTAACCCTAACCTTAACCCTTATAGCTAACCCTTCCCTTAACCTTAACCCTTATAGCTAACCCTTCCCTAACCTTATCCCTTATAGCTAACCCTTCCCCTAACCTTAACCCTTATAGCTAACCCTTCCCTTAACCTTAACCCTTATAGCTAACCCTACCCCTAACCATAAACCCTGATAGCTAACCCTTCCCCTAACTTTATCCCTTATAGCTTATCCTTCCCCTAACCCTAACCTTATCCCTTATAGCTAACCCTTCCCCTAACCCTAACCTTAACCCTTATAGCTAACCCTAACCCTAACCTTAACCCTTATAGCTAACCCTTCCCCTAACCTTAACCCTTATAGCTAACCCTTCCCCTTACCTTAACCCTTAACCCTTATAGCTAACCCTTCCCCTAACCTTAACCTTAACGTAACTCCTAACCCTTCCCCTATCCCAAACCCAGCGGTTCCCAAACTAGGGGTCGCCTGATATGAAAATGGAGTTGCAGGACATTTTCCAAAATCCTGTTAAAAAAATGTTTCATGATTATCTCTCAAAATCATTTAATGTGGTTAACCTTAAAAATCTAAATTAAAATGATTAAAATCTAAAAGAAACATTTCAACAAGAGAACGCCGGTAGATTGTGTAAAAAGGCCGCACTTGACCGTTGCACTAGAATCATTCCCGCGGTGAATGGCTAGGCCCGCTACGCTATGAAACCACACACTGTTGAATCATTCCCACGGTGAATGGCTAGGCCCGCTACGCTATGAAACCACACACTGTTGAATCATTCCCACGGTGAATGGCTAGGCCCGCTACGCTATGAAACCACACACTATTGAATCATTCCCACGGTGAATGGCTAGGCCCGCTACGCTATGAAACCACACACTATTGCAGACACGTTGATATTACCGGCCGCAATTGATATGGTGAAAACAACGAGCGGGGAGGCAGAAGCACAGAAACTCACATTAATACCTTTGTCAGATAACACACCACGGAATTGCATATTTTTTTTTTTAATTTTAAAGTAACATTTTCCGCAAGTTATTTACGTTTTGCCAAATGTAATTTATGTTTAATGTCATCACCAGCTGTGTCAATGCACCGGAAGCTGAAGGACAACTGCAACAAATTCAATGCTGGTGGATAAAAGTAGACAGTGTAAATGAGAGCTCAATAAAAAGCTAGCTAGCTATAAAAAAAAAAAAAAGTTAAGTGTACACTCAATCAGATCAAGTGTTAACCGTCGATAGCAGACGTCTGTATATCAGATGTTTTGGTATACTCGGAGGTGGAACTGAGTTAGAGTCATCAAATCGGTGAGCAGCTGCTCGTTCGATCACTGTCACGAGGACTTTCCCCAATCACATTAGAAGTTCAGAAAAGAGAAAGTGAAAGGATCAAATAGAACAACAACAAAAAAACCATTAAATTAAATATGGAGGATTTTATATTATTATAATGGAGGCTATAGTGTTGTCTTCATTTGTTTATAGCGGGTCATGATTCGTATCAGCGATTCTGTTTTGTTGAAATGTTCTTATCGGATCCCTAGGTGATTTGGTTGTTCTATTTCTGTTGTATGCGAGTTGTTACCCCCCCCCCCCCCCCCCCCCCCCCCCCCCCCCCATGAACAAGGCAGTTATAACCCACTGTTCCCCGGGTAGGCCGTCATTGAAAATAAGAATTTGTTCTTAACTGACTTGCCTAGTTAAATAAAAGGTTAAATTGTGTAATTTGGGTGAACTATCCCTTTTGTATGGTGGAAAAAGTCCAATTCCACTGAGTGTTGTTTACTCAATTATTCTGTATTGTTTTACAATTCTACAATATATAATATTTAGCTGACATTTTAGTCAAAAGAGATTGACAGTTATTCATGCATTCATATTTTACAGAAGGGTTATTATTACAGTTATTCATGCATTCATATTTTACAGAAGGGTTTTTATTCACTTTCACGCTGGGTTGACCAATCAGATGAGTGTTTTTTTATGTCATCAATCATTAAGCTACAAAAGGGTCAGCTCACACAGTGTGGTAGCTGTAGTGTGGTAGCTCAGTGTGGTAGCTGTAGTGCGGTAGCTCAGTGCGGTAGCTCAGTGCGGTAGCTATAGTGTGGTAGCTGTAGTGTGGTAGCTCAGTGTGGTAGCTGTAGTGTGGTAGTTCAGTGTGGTAGCTCAGTGTGGTAGCTCAGTGTGGTAGCTGTAGTGTGGTAGCTCAGTGTGGTAGCTCAGTGTGGTAGCTGTAGTGTGGTAGCTCAGTGTGGTAGCTCAGTGTGGTAGCTGTAGTGCGGTAGCTGTAGTGCGGTAGCTCAGTGTGGTAGCTGTAGTGCGGTAGCTGTAGTGCGGTAGCTCAGTGTGGTAGCTCAGTGTGGTAGCTCAGTGTGGTAGCTGTAGTGTGGTAGCTGTAGTGTGGTAGCTGTAGTGCGGTAGCTGTAGTGTGGTAGCTCAGTGTGGTAGCTGTAGTGTGGTAGCTCAGTGTGGTAGCTCAGTGTGGTAGCTCAGTGTGGTAGCTGTAGTGCGGTAGCTGTAGTGTGGTAGCTCAGTGTGGTAGCTGTAGTGCGGTAGCTGTAGTGCGGTAGCTCAGTGTGGTAGCTATAGTGTGGTAGCTCAGTGTGGTAGCTCAGTGTGGTAGCTGTAGTGTGGTAGCTCAGTGTGGTAGCTCAGTGTGGTAGCTGTAGTGTGGTAGCTCAGTGTGGTAGCTCAGTGTGGTAGCTCAGTGTGGTAGCTCAGTGTGGTAGCTGTAGTGTGGTAGCTCAGTGTGGTAGCTGTAGTGTGGTAGCTCAGTGTGGTAGCTGTAGTGTGGTAGCTCAGTGTGGTAGCTGTAGTGTGGTAGCTCAGTGTGGTAGCTGTAGTGTGGTAGCTCAGTGTGGTAGCTCAGTGTGGTAGCTCAGTGTGGTAGCTGTAGTGCGGTAGCTGTAATGCGGTAGCTCAGTGTGGTAGCTGTAGTGCGGTAGCTGTAGTGCGGTAGCTCAGTGTGGTAGCTATAGTGTGGTAGCTCAGTGTGGTAGCTCAGTGTGGTAGCTGTAGTGTGGTAGCTGCAGTGTGGTAGCTCAGTGTGGTAGCTCAGTGTGGTAGCTGTAGTGTGGTAGCTGTAGTGTGGTAGCTCAGTGTGGTAGCTCAGTGTGGTAGCTCAGTGTGGTAGCTGTAGTGTGGTAGCTCAGTGTGGTAGCTGTAGTGTGGTAGCTGTAGTGTGGTAGCTCAGTGTGGTAGCTCAGTGTGGTAGCTGTAGTGTGGTAGCTCAGTGTGGTAGCTGTAGTGTGGTAGCTGTAGTGTGGTAGCTCAGTGTGGTAGCTCAGTGTGGTAGCTCAGTGTGGTAGCTGTAGTGTGGTAGCTCAGTGTGGTAGCTGTAGTGACTGTCCACAGCTCTCTGTCTCCTCCTCTTCCTCGTCATCATCAGCTGTTAGTCGACTGGCCTCTTCATCCTTGTCCAGACGCAGACACATTACCACCCTGGAGACAGACAGACAGACACATTACCACCCTGGAGACAGACAGACACATTACCACCCTGGAGACAGACAGACAGACACATTACCACCCTGGAGACAGACAGACACATTACCACCCTGGAGACAGACAGACAGACAGACAGACAGACAGACAGACAGACAGACAGACAGACAGACAGACAGACAGACAGACAGACAGACAGACAGACAGACAGTAACCTTAGTTACTGTTACTAGCCAGCCTCCACCCAGTACCCTGCCCTGAACCTTAGTTACTGTTACTAGCCTCCACCCAGTACCCTGCCCTGAACCTTAGAGACTGTTACTAGCCGGCTACCACCCAGTACCCTGCCCTGAACCTTAGTCACTGTTACTAGCCAGCCTCCACCCAGTACCCTGCCCTGAACCTTAGTTACTGTTACTAGCCAGCCTCCACTCAGTACCCTGCCCTGAACCTTAGTTACTGTTACTAGCCGGCCTCCACCCAGTACCCTGAACCTTAGTTACTGTTACTAGCCAGCCTCCACCCAGTACCCTGAACCTTAGTTACTGTTACTAGCCAGCCTCCACCCAGTACCCTGAACCTTAGTTACTGTTACTAGCCAGCCTCCACCCAGTACCCTGCCCTGAACCTTAGTTACTGTTACTAGCCGGCCTCCACCCAGTACCCTGAACCTTAGTTACTGTTACTAGCCAGCCTCCACCCAGTACCCTGAACCTTAGTTACTGTTACTAGCCAGCCTCCACCCAGTACCCTGAACCTTAGTTACTGTTACTAGCCAGCCTCCACCCAGTACCCTGCCCTGAACCTTAGTTACTGTTACTAGCCTCCACCAGTATCCTGCCCTGAACCTTAGTTACTGTTACTAGCCAGCCTCCACCCAGTACCCTGCCCTGAACCTTAGTTACTGTTACTAGCCAGCCTCCACCCAGTACCCTGCCCTGAACCTTAGTTACTGTTACTAGCCAGCCTCCACCCAGTACCCTGCCCTGAACCTTAGTTACTGTTACTAGCCAGCCTCCAGCCTCCACCCAGTACCCTACCCTGAACCTTAGTTACTGTTACTAGCCAGCCTCCACCCTGTACCCTGCCCTGAACCTTAGTTACTGTTACTAGCCAGCCTCCACCCAGTACCCTGCCCTGAACCTTAGTTACTGTTACTAGCCAGCCTCCACCCAGTACCCTGCCCTGAACCTTAGTTACTGTTACTAGCCAGCCTCCACCCAGTACCCTGCCCTGAAACTTAGTCACTGTTACTAGCCAGCCTCCACCCAGTACCCTGCCCTGAACCTTAGTTACTGTTACTAGCCAGCCTCCACCCAGTACCCTGCCCTGAACCTTAGTTACTGTTACTAGCCAGCCTCCACCCAGTACCCTGCCCTGAACCTTAGTTAGTGTTACTAGCCGGCTACCACCCAGTACCCTGCCCTGAACCTTAGTCACTGTTACTAGCCAGCCTCCACCCAGTACCCTGCCCTGAACCTTAGTTACTGTTACTAGCCAGCCTCCACTCAGTACCCTGCCCTGAACCTTAGTTACTGTTACTAGCCGGCCTCCACCCAGTACCCTGAACCTTAGTTACTGTTACTAGCCAGCCTCCACCCAGTACCCTGCCCTGAACCTTAGTTACTGTTACTAGCCAGCCTCCACCCAGTACCCTGAACCTTAGTTACTGTTACTAGCCAGCCTCCACCCAGTACCCTGAACCTTAGTTACTGTTACTAGCCAGCCTCCACCCAGTACCCTGCCCTGAACCTTAGTTACTGTTACTAGCCTCCACCAGTATCCTGCCCTGAACCTTAGTTACTGTTACTAGCCAGCCTCCACCCAGTACCCTGCCCTGAACCTTAGTTACTGTTACTAGCCAGCCTCCACCCAGTACCCTGCCCTGAACCTTAGTTACTGTTACTAGCCAGCCTCCACCCAGTACCCTGCCCTGAACCTTAGTTACTGTTACTAGGCTCCACCCAGTACCCTGCCCTGAACCTTAGTTACTGTTACTAGCCAGCCTCCAGCCTCCACCCAGTACCCTACCCTGAACCTTAGTTACTGTTACTAGCCAGCCTCCACCCAGTACCCTGCCCTGAACCTTAGTTACTGTTACTAGCCAGCCTCCACCCAGTACCCTGCCCTGAACCTTAGTTACTGTTACTAGCCAGCCTCCACCCAGTACCCTGCCCTGAACCTTAGTTACTGTTACTAGCCAGCCTCCACCCAGTACCCTGCCCTGAACCTTAGTCACTGTTACTAGCCAGCCTCCGCCCAGTACCCTGCCCTGAACCTTAGTTACTGTTACTAGCCAGCCTCCACCCAGTACCCTGAACCTTAGTTACTGTTACTAGCCAGCCTCCACCCAGTACCCTGCCCTGAACCTTAGTTACTGTTACTAGCCAGCCTCCACCCAGTACCCTGCCCTGAACCTTAGTTACTGTTACTAGCCAGCCTCCACCCAGTACCCTGCCCTGAACCTTAGTTACTGTCACTAGCTGGCTACCACCCGGTACTCTACCCTGCACCTTAGAGGCTGCTGCCCTATGTATGTATGTACTGTACATAGATATGGAATCACTGGTCACTTTAATAATGTTTACCTACTGTATTCCTCACTTCATATGTATCATCTGTATTGCAGTCCAGGTTAATCTTGTTAAACTACCTTGTACACATATTTTCTATTCAGAAACTGTCCATAATATCTATACACACTATCACATAGTACATACAAAACCCATGACAGTCTAAGCCCAGTCTAAGCCCAGTCTAAGCCCAGTCTAAGCCCAGTCTAAGCCCAGTCTGAGCCCTGTCTGAGCCCAGTCTGAGCCCAGTCTGAGCCCAGTCTGAGCCCAGTCTGAGCCCAGTCTAAGCCCAGTCTAAGCCCAGTCTAAGCCCTGTCTAAGCCCTGTCTAAGCCCTGTCTAAGCCCAGTCTATGCCCAGTCTATGCCCAGTCTAAGCCCAGTCTAAGCCCAGTCTAAGTTATTAGCCCATACAAATGCATTGAATAACAGATAAACTACATGAAATTTAACCCCTTATTATTGGCACTGAACACTGTCCATATACCATTCATTTTTTTCAACTGGTTCCTGGGGGGACCTTCAGACGAGTCTTCTTTGGGGGGGGACGGGGACAGGGGGGGTCGTAGAGCAAAACGGAGAATGTAGAGCTTCGGACATCGACTCCAGGGGGGCTTCGGACATCGACTCCAGGGGGGCTTCGGACATCGACTCCAGGGGGGCTTCGGACATCGACTCCAGGGGGGCTTCGGACATCGACTCCAGGGGGGCTTCGGACATCGACTCCAGGGGGGCTTCGGACATCGACTCCAGCGGGTTTATTTATATTTCTGACTCTGACATTGCTCATTGTAATATTTCTATATTTCTTAACTTCTCTTTCTTTACATTTTTTGGGACTCGTGTGTATTGTTTTATATTGTTAGGTGTTACTGCACTGTTGGAGCTAGAAACATAAGCATTTCGCTACATCTGCAAAATACGTGTACAGCGACCAATACAATTTGATTTAACTTTGATTTATTTTGATCCCTGACCCATTATTTTGTTGACTGACCCATCCAATAAGAATGGTTGCATTGACTGACCCATCCAATCAGAATGTTTATGTTTTCTGACTTGGCCAATCAGAATGGGTATGTTGACTGACCCACCCAATCAGAATGGTTGTGTTGACTGACTTGGCCAATCAGAATGGGTATGTTGACTGACCCACCCATTCAGTATGGTTATGTTGACTGACTTAGACCAATCAGAAAGGTTGTGAGGACTCACCCATCCAATCAGAATGGTTGTGTTGACTGACTCACCCAATCAGAACAGCCGGTATGAGTGCGATGGCTGAAGCCAGCAGGAAGCTGAATCCAGGGAACCAGGAGACAGTGGAGGCGTAGGTACTGCTGAACACGGTGATCCCAACACCAATACTCAGCATCTCCACGAACGCTACACAGGCAAACACTGCACCTGGCGACAGGACAGGACACAGTTCTGGAGTTTACAGGCAGCTAACCTAGTGGTTAGAGTGGAGGGGCGGCAGGTAGCCTAGTGGTTAGAGTGGAGGGGCGGCAGGTAGCCTAGTGGTTAGAGTGGAGGGGCGGCAGGTAGCCTAGTGGTTAGAGTGGAGGGACGGCAGGTAGCCTAGTGGTTAGAGTGGAGGGGCGGCAGGTAGCCTAGTGGTTAGAGTGGAGGGGCGGCAGGTAGCCTAGTGGTTAGAGTGGAGGGAAGGCAGGTAGCCTAGTGGTTAGAGTGGAGGGGAGGCAGGTAGCCTAGTGGTTAGAGTGGAGGGGAGGCAGGTAGCCTAGTGGTTAGAGTGGAGGGGCGGCAGGTAGCCTAGTGGTTAGAGTGGAGGGAAGGCAGGTAGCCTAGTGGTTAGAGTGGAGGGGAGGCAGGTAGCCTAGTGGTTAGAGTGGAGGGGAGGCAGCTAGCCTAGTGGTTAGAGTGGAGGGGAGGCAGGTAGCCTAGTGGTTAGAGTGGAGGGGAGGCAGGTAGCCTAGTGGTTAGAGCGGAGGGGAGGCAGGTAGTCTAGTGGTTAGAGTGGAGGGGCGGCAGGTAGCCTAGTGGTTAGAGTGGAGGGGCGGCAGGTAACCTAGTGGTTAGAGTGGAGGGGCGGCAGGTAGCCTAGTGGTTAGAGTGGAGGGGCGGCGGGTAGCCTAGTGGTTAGAGTGGAGTGGCGGTGGGTAACCTAGTGGTTAGAGTGGAGGGGCGGCAGGTAGCCTAGTGGTTAGAGTGGAGGGGCGGCAGGTAACCTAGTGGTTAGAGTAGAGGGGCGGCAGGTACCCTAGTGGTTAGAGTGTAGAGGCGGCAGGTAGCCTAGTGGTTAGAGTGGAGGGGCGGCAGGTAGCCTAGTGGTTAGAGTGGAGGGGCGGCAGGTAACCTAGTGGTTAGAGTGGAGGGGCGGCAGGTAGCCTAGTGGTTAGAGTGGAGGGGCGGCAGGTAGCCTAGTGGTTAGAGTGGAGGGGAGGCAGGTAGCCTAGTGGTTAGAGTGGAGGGGAGGCAGGTAGCCTAGTGGTTAGAGCGGAGGGGCGGCAGGTAGCCTAGTGGTTAGAGTGGAGGGGAGGCAGGTAGCCTAGTGGTTAGAGTGGAGGGGCGGCAGGTAACCTAGTGGTTAGAGTGGAGGGGCGGCAGGTAGCCTAGTGGTTAGAGTGGAGGGGCGGCAGGTGGCCTAGTGGTTAGAGTGAAGGGGCGGCAGGTAGCCTAGTGGTTAGAGTGGAGGGGCGGCAGGTAGCCTAGTGGTTAGAGTGGAGGGGCGGCAGGTAGCCTAGTGGTTAGAGTGGAGGGGAGGCAGGTAGCCTAGTGGTTAGAGTGTAGAGGAGGCAGGTAGCCTAGTGGTTAGAGTGGAGGGGCGGCAGGTAGCCTAGTGGTTAGAGGTTAGAGGAGGCAGGTAGCCTAGTGGTTAGAGTGGAGGGGCGGCAGGTAGCCTAGTGGTTAGAGTGGAGGGGCGGCAGGTAACCTAGTGGTTAGAGTGGAGTGGCGGCAGGTAGCCTAGTGGTTAGAGTGGAGGGGCAGCAGGTAGCCTAGTGGTTAGAGTGGAGGGGAGGCAGGTAGCCTAGTGGTTAGAGTGGAGGGGAGGCAGGTAGCCTAGTGGTTAGAGCGGAGGGGCGGCAGGTAGCCTAGTGGTTAGAGTGGAGGGGAGGCAGGTAGCCTAGTGGTTAGAGTGGAGGGGCGGCAGGTAACCTAGTGGTTAGAGTGGAGGGGCGGCAGGTAGCCTAGTGGTTAGAGTGGAGGGGCGGCAGGTTGCCTAGTGGTTAGAGTGAAGGGGCGGCAGGTAGCCTAGTGGTTAGAGTGGAGGGGCGGCAGGTAGCCTAGTGGTTAGAGTGGAGGGGAGGCAGGTAGCCTAGTGGTTAGAGTGGAGGGGCGGCAGGTAGCCTAGTGGTTAGAGTGGAGGGGCGGCAGGTAGCCTAGTGTTTAAAGTGGAGGGGCGGCAGGTAGCCTAGTGGTTAGAGTGGAGGGGCGGCAGGTAGCCTAGTGGTTAGAGTGGAGGGGCGGCAGGTAGCCTAGTGGTTAGAGTGGAGGGGCGGCAGGTAGCCTAGTGGTTAGAGTGGAGGGGCGGCAGGTAGCCTAGTGGTTAGAGTGGAGGGGCGGCAGGTAGCCTAGTGGTTAGAGTGGAGGGGCGGCAGGTAGCCTAGTGGTTAGAGTGGAGGGGCGGCAGGTAGCCTAGTGGTTAGAGTGGAGGGACGGCAGGTAGCCTAGTGGTTAGAGTGGAGGGGCGGCAGGTAGCCTAGTGGTTAGAGTGGAGGGGCGGCAGGTAGCCTAGTGGTTAGAGTGGAGGGAAGGCAGGTAGCCTAGTGGTTAGAGTGGAGGGGAGGCAGGTAGCCTAGTGGTTAGAGTGGAGGGGAGGCAGGTAGCCTAGTGGTTAGAGTGGAGGGGCGGCAGGTAGCCTAGTGGTTAGAGTGGAGGGAAGGCAGGTAGCCTAGTGGTTAGAGTGGAGGGGAGGCAGGTAGCCTAGTGGTTAGAGTGGAGGGGAGGCAGCTAGCCTAGTGGTTAGAGTGGAGGGGAGGCAGGTAGCCTAGTGGTTAGAGTGGAGGGGAGGCAGGTAGCCTAGTGGTTAGAGCGGAGGGGAGGCAGGTAGTCTAGTGGTTAGAGTGGAGGGGCGGCAGGTAGCCTAGTGGTTAGAGTGGAGGGGCGGCAGGTAGCCTAGTGGTTAGAGTGGAGGGGCGGCAGGTAGCCTAGTGGTTAGAGTGGAGGGGAGGCAGGTAGCCTAGTGGTTAGAGTGTAGAGGAGGCAGGTAGCCTAGTGGTTAGAGTGGAGGGGCGGCAGGTAGCCTAGTGGTTAGAGGTTAGAGGAGGCAGGTAGCCTAGTGGTTAGAGTGGAGGGGCGGCAGGTAGCCTAGTGGTTAGAGTGGAGGGGCGGCAGGTAGCCTAGTGGTTAGAGTGGAGGGGAGGCAGGTAGCCTAGTGGTTAGAGTGGAGGGGCGGCAGGTAGCCTAGTGGTTAGAGTGGAGGGGCGGCAGGTAGCCTAGTGTTTAAAGTGGAGGGGCGGCAGGTAGCCTAGTGGTTATAGTGGAGGGGCGGCAGGTAGCCTAGTGGTTAGAGTGGAGGGGCGGCAGGTAGCCTAGTGGTTAGAGTGGAGGGGAGGCAGGTAGCCTAGTGGTTAGAGTGTAGAGGAGGCAGGTAGCCTAGTGGTTAGAGTGGAGGGGCGGCAGGTAGCCTAGTGGTTAGAGTGTAGAGGAGGCAGGTAGCCTAGTGGTTAGAGTGTAGAGGAGGCAGGTAGCCTAGTGGTTAGAGTGGAGGGGAGGCAGGTAGCCTAGTGGTTAGAGTGGAGGGGCGGCAGGTAACCTAGTGGTTAGAGTGGAGGGGCGGCAGGTAGCCTAGTGGTTAGAGTGGAGGGGCGGCAGGTGGCCTAGTGGTTAGAGTGAAGGGGCGGCAGGTAGCCTAGTGGTTAGAGTGGAGGGGCGGCAGGTAGCCTAGTGGTTAGAGTGGAGGGGAGGCAGGTAGCCTAGTGGTTAGAGTGGAGGGGCGGCAGGTAGCCTAGTGGTTAGAGTGGAGGGGCGGCAGGTAGCCTAGTGGTTAGAGTGGAGGGGCGGCAGGTAGCCTAGTGGTTAGAGTGGAGGGGCGGCAGGTAGCCTAGTGGTTAGAGTGGAGGGGCGGCAGGTAGCCTAGTGGTTAGAGTGGAGGGGAGGCAGGTAGCCTAGTGGTTAGAGTGTAGAGGAGGCAGGTAGCCTAGTGGTTAGAGTGGAGGGGCGGCAGGTAGCCTAGTGGTTAGAGGTTAGAGGAGGCAGGTAGTCTAGTGGTTAGAGTGGAGGGGCGGCAGGTAGCCTAGTGGTTAGAGTGGAGGGGCGGCAGGTAACCTAGTGGTTAGAGTGGAGGGGCGGCAGGTAGCCTAGTGGTTAGAGTGGAGGGGCGGCAGGTAGCCTAGTGGTTAGAGTGGAGGGGAGGCAGGTAGCCTAGTGGTTAGAGTGGAGGGGAGGCAGGTAGCCTAGTGGTTAGAGCGGAGGGGCGGCAGGTAGCCTAGTGGTTAGAGTGGAGGGGAGGCAGGTAGCCTAGTGGTTAGAGTGGAGGGGCGGCAGGTAACCTAGTGGTTAGAGTGGAGGGGCGGCAGGTAGCC
>NC_138301.1:122695512-122700512 GCF_965601325.2 Salmo salar | reverse complement strand
ATTCTACTACCAAGGATTCTTACACCAAGGATTCTACTACCAAGGATTCTACTACCAAGGATTCTAACTACCAAGGATTCTACTACCAAGGATTCTACTACCAAGGATTCTACTACCAAGGATTCTTACACCAAGGATTCTACTACCAAGGATTCTACTACCAAGGATTCTAACTACCAAGGATTCTACTACCAAGGATTCTACTACCAAGGATTCTACTACCAAGGATTCTTACTACCAAGGATTCTACTACCAAGGATTCTACTACCAAGGATTCTACTACCAAGGATTCTTACTACCAAGGATTCTACTACCAAGGATTCTACTACCAAGGATTCTACTACCAAGGATTCTTACTACCAAGGATTCTACTACCAAGGATTCTTACTACCAAGGATTCTACTACCAAGGATTTTTACTGCCAAGGATTCTACTACCAAGGATTCTACTACCAAGGATTCTACTACCAAGGATTCTTACTACCAAGGATTCTACTACCAAGGATTCTAACTACCAAGGATTCTACTACCAAGGATTCTTACTGCCAAGGATTCTACTACCAAGGATTCTACTACCAAGGATTCTACTACCAAGGATTCTTACTACCAAGGATTCTACTACCAAGGATTCTTACTGCCAAGGATTCTACTACCAAGGATTCTTACTACCAAGGATTCTACTACCAAGGACTCTACTACCAAGGATTCTACTACCAAGGATTCTACTACCAATGATTCTTACTACCAAGGATTCTACTACCAAGGATTCTACTACCAAGGATTTTTACTGCCAAGGATTCTACTACCAAGGATTCTACTACCAAGGATTCTACTACCAAGGATTCTACTACCAATGATTCTTACTACCAAGGATTCTACTACCAATGATTCTTACTACCAAGGATTCTACTACCAAGGATTCTACTACCAAGGATTCTACTACCAAGGATTCTTACTACCAAGGATTCTACTACCAAGGATTCTACTACCAAGGATTCTACTACCAAGGATTCTTACTACCAAGGATTCTACTACCAAGGATTCTTATTACCAAGGATTCTACTACCAAGGATTCTACTACCAAGGATTCTAACTACCAAGGATTCTTACTGCCAAGGATTATACTACCAAGGATTATACTACCAAGGATTCTACTACCAAGGATTCTACTACCAAGGATTCTTACTACCAAGGATTCTACTACCAAGGATTCTACTACCAAGGATTCTTACTGCCAAGGATTCTACTACCAAGGATTCTTACTACCAAGGATTCTACTACCAAGGACTCTACTACCAAGGATTCTTACTACCAAGGATTCTAACTACCAAGGATTCTTACTGCCCAAGCCCCATCCTGTGACCTAAGTGGCATGCACCAGATGCTCAGCATGCTCTGCTCTAATGGTCTGAAACTAAACCACACAAATAACAACACTGGACACTATGGAACACAAAGCTTTGACTATCTCATCCTGGAATATCCAAGGCCTGAGGTCATCTGCCTTTGGCCTAAAGAGCAGGAACCTGGACTTCATCAAAGAAATTGGAAATACAGACGTTGTCATCCTACAAGAAACATGGTATAAAGGAGATGGACCCACTGGTTGTCCTCTAGGTTACAGAGAGCTGGTAGTCCCATCCACCACACTACCAGGTGGGTGGTATAGAGGAGATGGACCCACTGGTTGTCCTCTAGGTTACAGAGAGCTGGTAGTCCCATCCACCACACTACCAGGTGGGTGGTATAGAGGAGACCCACTGGTTGCCCTCTAGGTTACAGAGAGCTGGTAGTCCCATCCGCCAAACTACCAGGTGTGAAACAGGGAAACTAGTCATCTCTGTATAACTGTCGCAGGACCCACTGGTGTATGCTTATTTATAAAACCCTCTTAGGCCTCCCTCCCCCCTATCTGTGATACCTACTGCAGCCCTCATCCTCCACATACAACACCCGTTCTGCCAGTCACATTCTGTTAAAGGTCCCCAAAGCACACACATCCCTGGGTCACTACTCTTTTCAGTTCGCTGCGACTGGAACGAGCTGCAACAAACACTCAAACTGGACAGTTTTATCTCCATCTCTTCATTCACAGACTCAATCATGGACACTCTTACTGACAGTTGTGGCTGCTTCATCTGATGTATTGTTGTTTCTACCTTCTTGTCTTTGTTTTGTTGTCTGTACCCAATAATGTTTGTACCATGTTTTGTGCTGCTACCATGTTGTGTTGCTACCATGTTGTTGTCATGTTGTGTTGCTACCATGCTGTGTTGTTGTCTTAGGTCTCTCTTTATGTAGTGTTGTGTTGTCTCTCTTGTCGTGATGTGTGTTTTGTCCCATATTTAATATATATATATATAGATATACAGTATTTAATTTTTTCAATCCCAGCCCCCGTCCCCGCAGGAGGCCTTTTGCCTTTTGGTAGGCCGTCACTGTATATAATAATTTGTTCTTAACTGACTTTCCTAGTTAAATAAATGTTAAATAAAATGTTAAAAAATTAAAATGTAAAACATGTCTACTCCCCCATAGCTGTGCTCTAGCTCGGCTTCCTGAACTCGCTAGGAACGCTTTTATCTCATATTCATCTTGTCCATCTATGACAAACTGAAAGGGTTTTTGTAAAAAAAAAATATATATATGAATTATTTTAGATTAATGGCTGTAAATAGTCGGAAGAGCGAATTAAATAGTAGACATCTCAGCTTCAAGTGGTTCCAGGTTTCACATCCGCCATCACACAGGCTAAACAATACTAGCGTGTCCTTGGGAACGAGTCGCTCAATGCAAGTCATTTTGATCTACGTTGTCCACAGATTTATAACAACCACGCAGGTTTATAAACAGGGCACCTAACAATTAACAAAAACACACACTTCTTGTTTTCATGACATTTCTGGACCTTTTGGAATGTAACATTTTTTACTATTACAAATCCTATTTTCCCCTAACCCTTAACCCCTAACCCTTAAACCCTAACCCCAAAACCCAAAACCTAACCCTTAACCCCTAACCCTTAAACCCTAACCCTCAATCTAACCCCAAAACCCTAAACCTAACCCTTAACCCCTAACCCTTAAACCCTAACCCTCAATCTAACCCCAAAACCCTAAACCTAACCCTTAACCCCTAACCCCTAACCCTCAATCTAACCCCAAAACCCAAAACCTAACCCTTAACCCCTAACCCTTAAACCCTAACCCTCAATCTAACCCCAAAACCCTAAACCTAACCCTTAACCCCTAACCCTTAAACCCTAACCCTCAATCTAACCCCAAAACCCTAAACCTAACCCTTAACCCCTAACCCTTAAACCCTAACCCTCAATCTAACCCCAAAACCCAAAAGCTAACCCTTAACCCCTAACCCTTAAACCCTAACCCTCAATCTAACCCCAAAACCCTAAACCTAACCCTTAACCCCTAACCCTTAAACCCTAACCCTCAATCTAACCCCAAAACCCTAAACCTAACCCTTAACCCCTAACCCTTAAACCCTAACCCTCAATCTAACCCCAAAACCCAAAACCTAACCCTTAACCCCTAACCCCTAACCCTCAATCTTACCCCAAAACCCAAAACCTAACCCTTAACCCCTAACCCTTAACCCTCAATCTAACCCCAAAACCCTAACCCTTAACCCTTAACACTTAACCCCTAACCCTAAACCTTAACCCCTAACCCTCAATCTAACCCTTAACCCTTAACCTATCCCTTAACCCTTAACCCCTAACCCTTAACCCTCAATCTAACCCTTAACCCCTAAACCCTTAACCCCTAAACCCTTAACCCCTAAACCCTTAAGCTTAAAATATCATTTGAACTAAATTCAGGACCTGAAAAAAGTTCTGACTTCTAAAACAGTTCCTGTCAGGACATTAAGGTGAAATGTTAAACACACACACACACACACACCCACACACACACAGAACACACACACACACACACACACACACACACACACACACACACACACACACACACACACACACACACACACACACACACACTAACCGTATAGAAGGCAAAGGCTGCCAGTATCAGCCCCAGGACAGTTTTCCTCCTCCTTGGTGACGTGGTGAACAACAGATACACGCCCTGAAACCGACCAATCAGGGCTTCTCGTTGGGGAAAGCGGGCTGAGCCTGCACCAAAAGGTTTCGGTGATGATGATGGTGACGAAGATGAGTCTGCGTGTGAGGGTCTCTCCACAGTCTCCTGCAGTACCCATGCTGTGTATACCAGGTTGATCAGGTGGAGTAAGGCTGCTGTGATGAACGGCCAGGTAAACCCTGCCGTCTGAATATAGAACCCAGTGCACAGAGAGGCTAGCCCTGACAACACACCTAGCAACATCTCCAAGGCTGCCATACGCACTGTACGACCCCCACCCTTACCCCAGTCTCTCTCTCTACTCCCTCCATCTCTCCCTCCGTCTCTCTGTCCATTGCTCCCTCCATCTCTCCCTCCGTCTCCCTGTCCATTGCTCTCTCCATCTCTCCCTCTGTCTCTCTCTCCATCTCTCCTTTCGTCTCCCTCTCCACTCCCACCACTCATACCCCGATTTCTACAGTCATCTCTTCCCCCACCCCCACTTCCCTCACATTGGTAACTCCCCCCATCTCTAGCCCCAATCCCAACAATATTCATACTCCCACCCCCTTCCTCACACAAATATTTAACCCTACCCCCACCCCCCTCCACCCCCTCCCCCCCCTCACATAGGTCAGCTATATAAGCAAAACTTCCCCCCAGTAGAGCAGTGGGCCCCCCCATTACCCCAGCCAGGAACGAGGCCCCTAGCAGGTAACCCAGGCTGAGGGAGAGATGAGACACGGTTGCATAGCACAGAGCAAATAACAGCTCGCCCACCAGTGGGGGCACTAGAGCTACCTAGAGATGGAGGGATGAGGGATGGAGAGAGACAGAAGAAGAGAGAGGGGGGAGAGAGACATTGATAACATACCAATTAGTATCCTCACACACACACACACAC
>NC_138301.1:122660512-122690512 GCF_965601325.2 Salmo salar | reverse complement strand
AAAGGTGGCTCTACAAAGTATTGACTTTGGGAGGGTGAATAGTTATACACGCTCAAGTTTTCTGTTTTTTTGTCTTATTTCTTGTTTGTTTCACAATAAAAAATATTTTGCATCTTCAAAGTGGTAGGCATGTTGTGTAAATCAAATGATATAAACCCCCCAAAAATCTATTTTAATTCCAGGTTGTAAGGCAACAAAATAGGAAAAATGCCAACGGGGTTAATACTTTCACAAGGCACTGTATATGAATATGTGGGTGTTGTTGTAATCATATAGATATATGTTTATGTGTGGGTGTTGTTGTAATCATATAGATATATATTTATGTGTGGGTGTTGTTGTAATCATATAGATGTATATTTATGTGTGGGTGTTGCTGTAATCATATAGATGTATATTTATGTGTGGGTGTTGCTGTAATCATATAGATATATATTTATCTGTGGGTGTTGCTGTAATCATATAGATATATATTTATGTGTGGGTGTTGTTGTAATCATATAGATATATATTTATGTGTGGGTGTTGTTGTAATCATATAGATATATATTTATGTGTGGGTGTTGTTGTAATCATATAGATATATATTTATGTGTGGGTGTTGCTGTAATCATATAGATATATATTTATGTGTGGGTGTTGTAATCATATAGATATATATTTATGTGTGGGTGTTGTAATCATATAGATATATATTTATGTGTGGGTGTTGTTGTAAATGATAGTCACACAGTTGTTGACAGACATAAAGGAGGGGGAACTGATAGCTGTATTGATTCCTGGTAAATAATTGATGACTAGTGATTTATAGTTGTTTAGAATGATGGTATCTGTCTGGAGTACAGGGAGAGGAATTCAGCACCTTCAACCCCTGACCTCTAGCCCCTGACCTCTAGCCCCTGACCTCTAGCCCCTGACCTCTGGTCCCTGTACTCTGGTCCCTGACCTCTAGTCCCTGACCTCTAGCCTCTGAACTCAGGTCCCTGATCTCTGGTCCCTGACCTCTAGCCCCTGACCTCTAGCCCCTAACCTCTAGCCCCTGACCTCTAGCCCCTGACCTCTAGCCCCTGACCTCTAGTCCCTAACCTCTAGCCCCTGACCTCTAGTCCCTGACCTCTAGTCCCTGACCTCTAGCCCCTGACCTCTAGTCCCTGTAAAGATTTCTACTGAATATCTCAGCAAGTGTTTCCGATTTTAGGTTTCTATATCATTTCATGGTGATTCATCTCTTCATGGTGACCTGATCATGGTTACACATTAGACTTTCCTAAGAAAATATAGGAAATACATGAACACTACCGCTCAAAAGTTTGGGGTCACGTAGAAATGTCTGTGTTTTTGAAAGAAAAGCAATTTTTTTGGTCCATTAAAATAACATCAGATTGATCAGAAATACAGTGTAGACATTGTTAATGTTGTAAATGACTATTGTAGCTGGAAACGGCAGATTTTTTTTATGGAATATCTACATAGGCGTACAGAGGCCCATTATCAGCAACCATCACTCCTGTGTTCCAATGGCACGTTGTGTTAGCTAATCCAAATGTATAATTTTAAAAGTCTAATTGATTATTAGTGTCATAATTGTTGAAGTCGTGTTGAATGGACCAAACTGCAGGCGGAATGTGGATACTCATCTTTTAATGTAAAGAATAATAAATTAAAGCAAAGTATACACAGGAAAACAATAAACACGAAACTCACGACATGCTAACAGGCTAACAGGCTAACAGGCTAACAGGCTAACAGGCTAACTACAAACAAAAAGACTAGCAGTGTTAGCACAACCACCCACAAACCCAAGTGACAAACATACTCCTAAATATATGACTCCCAATCAGGAACAACGATCCCCAGCTGTTCCTGATCAGGAGTCACAAGACTAACACAGAAACAGACATACTAGACAACACATACAGACTTCTTCTGCCACGTCCTGACCAAAATACTACACCACTACTCCCTCTGCTGGTCAGGACGTGACAGTACCCCCCCCCCCTAAAGGTGCAGACCCCGGAATGCACCTTAAAAGAAAACACAAAAATCCCCAATACCACAACAAAAAATAATACCCCCTAAACAAAAAAGGGAGGGAAGGGAGGGTGGCTGCCATCAACGACGGCACTCTGCTACACCCTCCCTCCCCAACCCACCTATCCTGGAGGTGGCTCTGGTTTTGGCCTCCTGCCCTCCAGGTTGTAGGCAGACTCATTGGGGTCCGGGTCGTAGACAGACTCAATTTGTTGTGGCTCGTGGGCAGGTTCCCTCATTTCCACGCTGTAGGCAGACTCATTTACAACACAGTTAGTCACATTCAGTTCTGAGTCGTAGGTAGACTCCTTCGGTTCCGGGTCGCAGACAGACTCACCCGGTTCTGGGTCATAGGCAGACTCCCTCGATTCCGGGTCGCAGGCAGACTCCCTCGGTTCCGGGTCGCAGGCAGACCCCTTCGGTTCCGGGTCGCAGGCAGACCCCTTCGCTTCCGGGTCGCAGGCAGCCCCCTTGGTTCCGGGTCACAGGCAGACCCCTTGGTTCCGGGTCGCAGGCAGACTCCCTTGGTTCCGGGTTGCAGGCAGACTCCCTTGGTTCCGGGTTGCAGGCAGGCTCCCTCGGTTCCGGGTCACAGGCAGACCCCTCTGGTTCCGGGTCGCAGGCAGTCTCCCTCGGTTCCGGACTAGACACTGTTGCCGGATACTCTAGACCGCACACTGTTGCCGGATACTCTGGACCGCACACTGTTGCCGGATACTCTGGACCGCACACTGGTGCCGGATACTCTGGACTGCACACTGGTGCCGGATACTCTGGACTGCACACTGGTGCCGGATACTCTGGACTGCACACTGGTGCCGGATACTCTGGACTGCACACTGGTACCGGGCTCTTGAGGCTGGGCCGACGCACTGGAAGCCTGGTGCGTGGGGCTGGTAGAGGTGGTACCAGGCTGAAGACACGCACCCTAGGGCTAGTGCGAGGAGCGGGAACAGGCTGAATAGGACTAGGCCGACTCATGGGAAGCTTGGTCCGGGTTGCTGGTACTGGTTGTGCCATACTGGAGGTACTCACTTCTGGGATAGCACGAGAGGCGGGAACCGGAAAGACTGGGCCATGGAGGCGCACAGGTGGCCTTGACCGCACCGCCTGCACAACCCGTCCTGGCTGGATGGAACTAGCAGCCCTGTACGAGCGGGGTGCTGGTACAGGGCGAACTGGGCTGTGCAGGGGCCTGATGGTTGCCGTGCGTAGAGCGGGAGTAGGGTAGCCTGGTCCTAGGAGGCGTACCGGCGACCAGATGCGCTGCGCAGGCATCCTCCTACCAGGCTGGATGCCCACTCTAGTACGGCATCTGTGAGGGGCTGGAATGGCGCGCACCAGACTGTGCGTGCGTATGGGTGAGATAGTGCGCACCTCAGCAAAACACTGCGTCCTCCACTCCATACACTCCTCCACATAATCACGGGTAGCTGGCTTATGGCTCTTCCTTGGCCTAGCCAAACTACCCGTAGGCCCCCCCCAAAAAAATGATTGGGGGTGCCTCTCCGGCTTCCTCGCCAGTCGTGTACCCCGGTAGCGTTCCCGGTCCTCACCAGCCTTTCTCCACGGGCCCTCTCCGGCCAGAATCTGGTCCCAAGTCCATTTCTCAAGAGTGTCCATGTTGAAGTCTATTTCCTCAGAATAGTCCATATATTCAGCGTCCTGCTCCTTTTTCCGCTGCTTGGTCTTGTTGTGGTGGGTGGTTCTGTCATAATTGTTGAAGCCGTGTTGAATGGACCAAACTGCAGGCGGAATGTGGCTACTCATCTTTTAATGTAAAGAATAATAAATTAAAGCAAAGTATACACCACTACTCCCTCTGCTGGTCAGGACGTGACAATTAGAAAAACCTTTTGCAATTATGTTAGCACAGCTGAAAACTGTTGTTATCATTAAAGAAGCAATAAAACTGGCCTGACGATAAAAATATTGTTTTGTTAGACTTCAATGCAGCTTTTGACATTATCAATCATAGTCTGCTGCTGGAAAAACGTATGTGTTATGGCTTTACACCCCCTGCTATATTGGCTTTACACCCCCTGCTGTAATGTGGATAAAGAGTTACCTGTCTAACAGAACACAGAGGGTGTTCTTTAATGGAAGCCTCTCCAAAATTATCCAGGTAGAATCAGGAATTCCCCAGGGCAGCTGTCTAGGCCCCTTACTTTCTTCAATCTCTACTAATGACATGCCACTGGTTTGAGTCTATGCGGATGACATTAACACTATATGTATTTCATACTTTTAATGTCTTCACTATTATTCTACAATGTAGAAAATAGTTTTAAAATAATTAAAAACTCGTGACTGTGTCCAAATTTTGACTGGTACTGTTTGGCCCGGCATCAGGGTTTCTAATGGTGATTGTTAATAAATACTCAGGTCGTTTTTTATTTAACCTTTATTTAACTAGGCAAGTCAGTTAAGAACAAATTCTTATTTACAATAACGGCCTATCAGGGAACAGTGGGTTAACTGCCTTGTTCAGGGGCAGAACAAAAGATTTTTACCTTGTCAGGTCAGGGATTCGATCCAGCAACCTTTTGGTTACTGGCTCAATGCTCTAACCACCTGCCGCTGCCGTTTTATCAGGCTAGGAAATCCCCTCAACCATGGTTTTAACAGGCTAGGAAATCACCTCAACCAGCAATGTGTACGCACCAAAACAAAAGAGGGTTCCTCAAGGGTTCTTTCGGAAGGGTGATGGTTCTATGTGGAACCATAATAACTCAAATAACCCTCTGAGATCTTCAGTGGTTCTTTACAGTTCACAAAATAGTTATTTTCTCTTTTAGTTATAATTCAAATGTAGTGGAGGTGGCTCATTAGAACATGAGTGACAGGTAGCTTAGCAATTAGAGTGTTGGGCTGGTAATTAAAAGGTCACTGATTCAACTTCCTGAGCTGCCATGGTGAAAAATCTGTCAAAGTGCCCTTGCTCAAGGGCAAATAACACTAAATGCTCTTGAAAGTTTCTCTGGATAAGAGCGCCTAGGGACGTGGTTTGCGCACAGCTCTTTTTGTGCAATCGTGAGTGAGAGTGTAATTCCAGTTTTTTGTGTTATGTCATTACATATTATATTGCCTATTTTAATTTTTTTATTTTACCGTTATTTTACCAGGTAAGTTGACTGAGAACAGAGTTTCATTTACATCAACAACCTGGGGAATAGTTACAGGGGAGAGGAGGGGGATGAATGAGCCAATTGTAAGCTGGGGATGATTAGGTGACCGTGATGGTATGAGGGACAGATTGGGAATTTAGCCAGGACACCGGGGTTAACACCCCTACTCTTACGATAAGGACCATGGGATCTTTAATGACCTCAGAGAGTCATCATATATATATATATATATATATATATATATATATATATATATATATATATATATATATATATATATATATATACAAAAGTATGTGGACACCCTTTCAAATGAGTGGATATGGCTACGTATTTCAGCCACAGCCGTTGCTGACAGGTGTATAAAATCAAGCACACAGCCATGCAATCTCCATACAAACATTGTCAGTAGAATGGCCTTACTTAAGAGCTCAGTGACTTTCAATGTGGCAACATCATAGGATGCCACCATTCCAACAAGTGCTGTTTTTGTGAAGTGGAAATGTGTAGGAGCAATAACGGCTCAGTCGCGAAGTGGTAGGCCACACAAGCTCACAGAATGGGACACCGAGTGCTGAAGCGTGTGAAAAATGGTCTGTCCTCAGTTGCAACACTCACTACCGAGTTCCAAACTGCCTCTGGAAGCAACGTCAGCAGAATAACTGTTCGTCGGGAGCTTCATGAAATGGGTTTCCATGGCCGAGCAGCCGCACACAAGCCTAAGATCACCATGCTCAATGCCAAGCGCTGGAGTTGTGTAAAGCTCACCGCCATTGGACTCCGGAGCAGTGGAAAAGCGTTCTCTTGAGTGATGAATCACGCTTCACCCTCTGGCAAGTCAACAGATTAATCTGGGTTTGGCAGATGCCAGGTGAACGCTACCTGCCCCAATGCATAGTGCCAACTGTAAAGTTTGGTGGAGGAGGAATAATGGTCTGGGGCTGTTTTTCATGGTTCGGGCTAAACCCCTTAGTTCCAGTGAAGGGAAATCGTAACGCTACAGCATACAATGACATTCTAGACGATTCTGTGCTTCCAACTTTGTGGCAACAGTTTGGGGAAGGACCTTTCCTGTTTCAGCCACGTATCCTCCACCTCAAGCCGATATCACGACAGCCTTCAAAGAACTTCACAGGACTTTATGCAAACTGGAAACTACATATCCGGAGGCCACATTTAAGGATTTTAACAAAGCAGATTTGAGGAAAACGCTACCGAAGTTCTATCAACACATTGACCATAGTACTCTATAGTACTCGCTCTGGTGAAACACTCGACCATTGCTTCTCCAACTTCCGGGATGCCTACAAGGCCATCTCCCGCCCTCTCTTTGGCAAATCTGATCACGACTCCATTTTGCTCTTCCCTTCCTATAGGCAGAAACTCAAACAGGAAGTACCCGTGCTATGGACTATGGTCTGAACAATCGGAATCCATGGATATGTTCCGGGTAGCCTCCGAGAATAACCTCGAAGACACGGATACGGTGACTGATATTATCAGTAAGTGTATAGGAGATATTGTACCCACTGTGACTATTAAAACCTACCCTAACCAGAAACCATGGATAGATGGCAGCATTCGCGCAAAACTGAAAGCGCGAACCACCGCATTTAACCATGACAAGGTGACTGGGAATATGGCTGAATACAAACAGTGAAATTATTCCCTCCGTAAGGCAATCAAACAGGCAAAACGTCAGTAGAGAGACAAAGTGGAGTTTTAATTCAACGGCTCAGACACGAGACGTATGTGGCAGGGTCTACAGACAATCACGGACTACAAAAGGAAAACCAGCCACGTCGCGGACACCGAAGTCTTGCTTCCGGACAAGATAAACACCTTCTTCGCCCGCATTGAGGATAGCACAGTGCCACCGACGTGGCCCGCTACCAAGGACTGTGGGCTCTCCTTCTCCGTGGCCGACGTGAGTAAGACATGAACATGAAACATGTTAACCCTTGCAAGGCTGCCGGCCCAGACGGCATCCCTAGCCGCGTCCTCAGAGCATGCACAGACCAGCTGGCTAGAGTGTTTACGGACAAATTCAATCACTCCCTATCCCAGTCTGCTGTCCCCACTTGCTTCAAGATTTCCACCATTGTTCCTGTACCCAAGAAAGCAAAGGTAACTGAACTAAATTATATTTTTGCTTTACTCATCTCATATGTACATACTGTACTCTATTCTACTGTATTTCAGCCTATGTCACTCTGACATTGCTCATCCTAATATTTAAAAATCATTGGATAATAAAATAGACGAACTACGATCACGTATATCCTACCAGTGGGAAATGAAAAACTGTAACATCTTATGTTTCACCGAGTCGTGGCTGAATGTCGACATGAATACAGCTTGCGGGTTTTACGCTGTATCGGCCGGATAGAACTGGTAAGACAAGGAGTGGCGGTCTATGTATTAGTAAGGAAGTCTCGAGGTTTTGCTCGCCTGAGGTAGAGTATCTCATGATAAGCTGTAGACCACACTATTTACCAAGAGAGTTTTAATCTGTATTTTTCGTATCTGTCTATTTACCACCACAAACCGATGCTGGCACTAAGACCACACTCAACGAGCTGTATTATAGCCGTCAGCAAACAGAAAAACGCTCACCCAGAGGTGGCGCTCCTAATGGCCGGGGACATTAATGCAGAGAAACTTAAATCCGTTTAACCTAATTTCTACCAGCATGTTAAATGTACAACCAGAGGGAAAAAAAACTCTAGACCACCTTTACTCCACACACAGAGATGTGTACAATGCTCTCCCCCGCCCTCCATTTTGCAAAAACTAAAGCAGGAAGCACCAGTGACTCGGACAATAAATAAGAGGTTAGATGAAGCAGATGCTAAGCTACAGGACTGTTTTGCTAGCATAGACTGGAATATGTTCCGGGATTCTTCTGATGGCATTGAGGAGTACACCACATCAGTCACTGGCTTCATCAATAAGTGCATCAATGACATCGTCCCCCAGTGACTGTACGTACATATCCCAACCAGAAGCCATGGATTACAGGCAACATCCGCACTGAGCTAAAAGTCAGAGCTGCCGCTTTCAAGGAACGGGACTCTAACTGGAAACTTATAAGAAATGCCGCTATGCCCTCCGACGAACCATCAAACAGGCAAAGCGTCAATACAGGACTAAGATTGAATCGTACTACACCTGCTCCGATGCTCGTCGATGTGGCAGGGCTAGAAAACTATTACAGACTACAAAGGGAAGCACAGCCGAGAGCTGCCCAGTGACACAAGCCTACCAGACGAGCTAAATAACTTCTATGGTCGCTTCGAGGCAAGCAACACTGAAAAATGCATGAGAACATCAGCTGTTCCAGATGACTGTGTGATCATGCTCTCCGTAGCCGATGTGAGTAAGACTGTTAAACAGGTCAACAACAGGTCAACATTCACAACGCCGCAGGGCCAGATGGATTACCAGGACGTGTACTCCAAGCATGCTCTGTCTTCACTGACATTTTCAACCTCTCCCTGTCTGAGTCTGCAATACCAACATGTTTTAAGCAGACCACCATAGTCCCTGTGCCCAAGAACACAAAGGTAACCTGCCTAAATGACTACCGACCCGTAGCACTCACGTCTGTAGCCATGAAATGCTTTGAAAGGCTGGTCATGGCTCACATCAACACCATTATCACAGAAACCCTAGACCCACTCCAATTTTCGTACCGCCCCAACAGATCCACAGATGATGCAATCTCTATTGCACTCCACACTGCCCTTTCCCACCTGAACAAAAGGAACACTTATGTGAGAATGCTATTCATTGACTACAACTCAGCGTTCAGCACCATTGTGCCCTCAAATCTCATCACTAAGCTAAGGACCCTGGGGCTAAACACATCCCTCTGCAACTGGATCCTGGACTTCCTGACGGGCCGCCCTCAGGTGAAAAGGGTAGGTAACAACACATCTGCCACGCTGATCCTCAACACGGGGGCCCCTCAGGGGTCCGTGCTCAGTCCTCTCCTGTACTCCCTGTTGACTCATGACTGCACGGCCAGGCACGACTCCAATACCATCATTACATTTGCAGATTACACAACAGTGGTAGGCCTGATCACCGACAATGAGGGGACAGCCTATAGGGAGGAGGTCAGAGACCTGGCAGTGTGGTGCCAGGACAACAACCTCTCCCTCAACGTGATCAAGACAAAGGAGATGATTGTGGACTACAGGAAAAGGAGGACCGAGCACACCCCCATTCTCATTGACGGGGCTACAGTGGAGCAGGTTGAGAGCTTCAAGTTCCTTGGTGTCCACATCACCAACAAACTATCATGGTCCAAACACACCAACACAGTCATGAAGAGGGCAAGACAAAGCCTGTTCCCCCTCAGGAGACTGAAAAGATTTGGCATGGGTCCTCAGATCCTCCTCAAAAAGTTATACAGCTGCACCATCGAGAGCATCCTGACTGGTTGCATCACTGTCTGGTATGGCAACTGCTCAGCCTCCAACCGCAAGGCACTACAGAGGTTAACGCGTACGTCACTGGGGCCAACCTGCCATCCAGGACCTCTATACCAGGCGGTGTCAGTGGAAGGCCCTAAAACATTGTCAAAGACTTAAGCCACCCTAGTCATAGACTGTTCTCTCTGCTACTACATGGCAAGCGGTACTGGAGCACAAAGTCTAGGTCCAAAAGGCTTCTTAACAGCTTCTACCTCCAAGCCATTAGACTTCTGAACAGCTAATCAAATGGCTACTCAGACTATTTGCATTGCCCCCCCCCCTCTTTTACACCGCTGCTACTCTCTGTTTATTGTCTATGCATAGTCACTTCAATAACTCTACCAACATGTACATATTACCTCAACTAACCCCCGCACATTGACTCTGTACCGGTACTCCCTGTATATAGCCTCCCCATTGACTCTGTACCGGTACCCATGTATATAGCCTCCACGTTGACTCTGTACCGGTACCCCCTGTATATATCCTCCACATTGACTCTGTACTGGTACTCCCTGTATATAGTCTCCACATTGACTCTGTACTGGTACCCCTGTATATAGCCTCCACATTGACTCTGTACCGTAACACCCTGTATATAGCCTCCACATTGACTCTGTACCGGTACCCCCTGTATATAGCCTCCACATTGACTCTGTACCGGTACCCCCTGTATATAGCCTCCACATTGACTCTGTACTGGTACCCATGTATATAGCCTCCACATTGACTCTGTACCGGTACCCCCTGTATATAGCCTCCACATTGACTCTGTACCGGTACCCCCTGTATATAGTCTCCACATTGACTCTGTACCGGTACCCCCTGTATATAGCCTCCACATTGACTCTGTACCGGTACACCCTGTATATAGCCTCCACATTGACTCTGTACTGGTACCCCATGTATATAGCCTCCACATTGACTCTGTACTGGTACCCATGTATATAGCCTCCACATTGACTCTGTACCGGTACCCCCTGTATATAGCCTCCACATTGACTCTGTACCAGTACACCCTGTATATATCCTCCACATTGACTCTGTACCGGTATCCCCTGTATATAGCCTCCAAATTGACTCTGTACCAGTACACCCTGTATATAGCCTCCACATTGACTCTGTACCGGTACCCCCTGTATATAGCCTCCACATTGACTCTGTACTGGTACCCATGTATATAGCCTCCACATTGATTCTGTAATGGTACCCCATGTATATAGCCTCCACATTGACTCTGTACTGGTACCCCCTGTACATAGCCTCCACATTGACTCTGTACCATAACACCCTGTATATAGCCTACACATTGACTCTGTACTGGTACCCCTGTATATAGCCTCCACATTGACTCTGTACCGGTACCCCCTGTATATAGCCTCCACATTGACTCTGTACCGGTACCCCCTGTATATAGCCTCCACATTGACTCTGTACCGGTACCCCCTGTATATAGCCTCCACATTGACTCTGTACCATAACACCCTGTATATAGCCTCCACATTGACTCTGTACTGGTACCCCATGTATATAGCCTCCACATTGACTCTGTACTGGTACCCATGTATATAGCCTCCACATTGACTCTGTACCATAACACCCTGTATATAGCCTCCACATTGACTCTGTACTGGTACCCCCTGTATATAGCCTCCACATTGACTCTGTACCGGTACCCCCTGTATATATCCTCCACATTGACTCTGTACCATAACACCCTGTATATAGCCTCCACATTGACTCTGTACTGGTACCCCATGTATATAGCCTCCACATTGACTCTGTACTGGTACCCATGTATATAGCCTCCACATTGACTCTGTACCATAACACCCTGTATATAGCCTCCACATTGACTCTGTACTGGTACCCCCTGTATATAGCCTCCACATTGACTCTCTACCGTAACACCCTGTATATAGCCTCCACATTGACTCTGTACTGGTACCCATGTATATAGCCTCCACATTGATTCTGTAATGGTACCCCATGTATATAGCCTCCACATTGACTCTGTACTGGTACCCCCTGTATATAGCCTCCACATTGACTCTGTACCATAACACCCTGTATATAGCCTCCACATTGACTCTGTACTGGTACCCCTGTATATAGCTTCCACATTGACTCTGTACCGGTACCCCCTGTATATAGCCTCCACATTGACTCTGTACCGGTACCCCCTGTATATAGCCTCCACATTGACTCTGTACCGTAACACCCTGTATATATCCGCCACATTGACTCTGTACCGGTACCCCCTGTATATAGCCTCCACATTGACTCTGTACTGGTACCCATGTATATAGCCTCCACATTGACTCTGTACCGGTACCCCCTGTATATAGCCTCCACATTGACTCTGTACCGGTACACCCTGTATATAGCCTCCACATTGACTCTGTACTGGTACCCCATGTATATAGCCTCCACATTGACTCTGTACTGGTACCCATGTATATAGCCTCCACATTGACTCTGTACCGGTACCCCCTGTATATAGCCTCCACATTGACTCTGTACCAGCACACCCTGTATATATCCTATACATTGACTCTGTACCGGTACCCCCTGTGTATAGCCTCCAAATTGACTCTGTACCAGTACACCCTGTATATAGCCTCCACATTGACTCTGTACCGGTACCCCCTGTATATAGCCTCCACATTGACTCTGTACTGGTACCCATGTATATAGCCTCCACATTGACTCTGTACCGGTACCCCCTGTATATAGCCTCCACATTGACTCTGTACCGGTACCCCCTGTATATAGCCTCCACATTGACTCTGTACCATAACACCCTGTATATAGCCTCCACATTGATTCTGTACTGGTACCCCATGTATATAGCCTCCACATTGACTCTGTACTGGTACCCCCTGTATATAGCCTCCACATTGACTCTGTACCATAACACCCTGTATATAGCCTCCACATTGACTTACTAAACATGTATAAACTGCTTACTAAACATGTATAAACTGCTTACTAAACATGTATAAACTGCTTAATAAACATGTGTAAACTGCTTAATAAACATGTATAAACTTATAATAACAGTCATGGTTGAGTAGTTGACTTTAAAGGACCCAGAGAGTTACATAGACAGAGGACCTTCAGTATGCTGGACAACACTGGAAACATGTTGGGCTCAATATACATCATCATGGTATATTATCTTATATAGTAAGTTATCTTATGTTATACGCTTTGTAACAGAGCACCATTACGTTTTAGTACTTTTTTCAAAGCTGGCTGGTTTGTTTACAAGTTCATATCAAGAGTGCTGGAGATTCAGCCCGACTTTAAAATAACACAGAATCTAAGTGCTACATTTCCTGAAAGCCCCGTAAATGTAAACATGTATACAGATGAACATAATAAACTGTCCATAGCTGGTAATATTACAAGAGGCAATAGTATCAAAACATTCCACCAAAAAGACTTGAAAGAGTATTAAACAGTTTTAAATAATTCATATTAAATAGTTATCCTTCAGCATCTTTTAGTGATGTCGTTTTTTTTTTAATCAATTTAAAATTCCTTGAAAGAATCCTAGATATTTTTTTTTTTAGATCCGACAAAATATTTAATTCATGGTTTCCTCTATTACAGTGGTCGCCAACCTTTTTTCAGAGTCAAAAAGCAAGCTGAGATCAACCCTAAGCCTATGCAACATTAACCAATTTAAAAACAGTTCTGGATCAATGAACCTCATTCATGAACCTCATTGATCCAGAACTGTTTTTTAATTGGTTAATGTACAGTAGTAAGCTATAGGCTCAATACATTATCACTGTATACTGGCTATGCTTGACTTGCCCTGCCAATGTTATTCTTCTGGGACCATTTTGACATTTTATATATAAAATGTTGGTATATGATCAAACTGGTAATAGATCATTTGTTGTATCACTTGTGAGGTTACAGCTGACTGAGCATAATCATATAATTTATTTTTTTTTTTTATTGGACTGATGACCTGCATCTGATGGTTAGTCTGAGAGGAGGGAGGGAGAGAGGAGGGAGGGAGCAGCAGTTTGGCTGTCTCTCACCAGGCTCTCCCTCCCTCCTCTCTCCCTCCCTCCGCTGAGAAAAGGGGACATAAGTTTCGCCAACGGCTGGAAGACTAAATTGCACTGCATTACTTGTGCCTCATGTACCAATTCATGCTGTTACTCCTATGACCAGCGAAAGTAAAAATGTTCCTCTGGGCCTTTCGGGTAGGCAGAGATCTACCTTCACATACTGTTGTTTTTCATAATTGTCCAAACATTGTCATAGCTATGTAAACACTTTCTGTTTTCTCTCTCAAGTATTCTACATAACTTTTCTATGGGTCCTATTCAGTCAACAGCAAGAACCAGGTTTCCTGTATGAGTCATTTATATCTAGAGAATGTTTTATAATGTAAACACAGTGTTGTCAATGTCATGAGGAAGACCGTACTCCTCTTCCTCCACTGGAGGAGCCTCCTCTGGTAAAGGTTGTGTTGTCCATCACCATTAGCCCGATTCCTGATCCGAGTTATGCGTGAGTAAATGGAACTTAATTACAATGTGACTCATGTTACCCCTCATAGCCTGGTTCCTCTCTAGGTTTCTTCCTAGGTTTTGGCCTTTCTAGGGGAGTTTTTCCTAGCCACCCCTCATAGCCTGGTTCCTCTCTAGGTTTCTTCCTAGGTTCTGGCCTTTCTAGGGGAGTTTTTCCTAGCCACCCCTCATAGCCTGGTTCCTCTCTAGGTTTCTTCCTAGGTTTTGGCCTTTCTAGGGGAGTTTTTCCTAGCTACCGTGCTTCTACACCTGCATTGCTTGCTGTTTGGGGGGTTTTTAGGCTGGGTTTCTGTACAGCACTTTGAGATATCAGCTGATGTAAGAAGGGCTTTATAAATACATTTGATTTGATGATGTTTCAGCCAAGCTATTCGTTTGTGGTAGAGATCGCATAAATTGAGGCGCGGCAGAGGTATGTCTACAGATACGTCGTATTCTGACCTTGATTTAATTCCCTCGTAATTCCACCACCTTTACGCGGGATGAAACGATGAATAAAATCAAGCAACCTGTCGGTTCCAAGTGTGACAAACATCTTATTTTTTATTTATTTTTTTACCCCCGATTGAAATAACACAATTCTTCATGCACTGTAGGGCCTAATTTACATATTTATAAGAGCTATTGATAAGAATTTGGTAAATGAATAATCCGTTGGAATAAGGGGATTGTAAATATAAATTGCAATAGTTTTAGATCTGTTTTTACCTTAGAAATCGCTGGAGACAAATGTGAAACCAGTCAAAATGGCAGCAAACTGAAACAGATCAACTTTCCCACAGTGATGTGATTTTTATGAAATATTGTGCCATTATGTAGAATTTAAATTGTAATTTTTAACTTGAAACTTTCATGTGAGCATGTGAAATTTGACCTTTGGGCAATCTCCAATATTTTAATTAAATACCTTAATTTGCTTCGTCGGTAAAACGCCATCACGGAAGTGTGGTTGATCACATTGGTTAATTACATCGCTATGGAGCGGAACGCAGACCAAGCCGTAACAGTTTGAACCGGAAGCATGGCGCAACACTTGATTGTGTCATTTACACAGTTCCATGGTTAATGCAGGCAATAGAAGAGTGTATAGCCTACTATTGTACACTAATTCCCCTATTATAGTTATACGCACACACATATTCCAACATTACCATGGGTTGAAGAACTGAATGTGTCAATTTTTCCCGAATGAATCAAACCACCGTTTTTTTTTCGTGCATAAAGGGTCTCTAACCCGTTTTTTTTTATTATTAATGAATACTTTCCTAACCTTAAAGCTGCAATATGTACCTTTTTGGGCAACCTGTCATTCTCATTGAAAGCAAGTCTAAATAGTGGTAGATCTGTTCTATGTGCTCTATTTCTATTCCTCCCGGTCTTAACGTTCATTTGTGCATATTTAACTTTCGGTTTTTCTACATCAGCTTCAAACAGCTGAATATGCAATATTTTTTGGTTATGGAAAATATATCTCACAGCGGTTTAGATGGTACAATGATTCTCTACACTAAACTTTCTTGTTTTGTCACAAACTGAAATTATACGAGCTATTACACTTTTTGCAAACAGGAAATGGCGAATTTATTTCTCCTTGGTGCTTTTTTAAATACTAATACTTTTTTATCTACCAATTGGTGCCGAAAAGACGCCAATATGAGTGTATTTACACTGAACAAAAATATAACATGCAACAATTTCAATTTTTTTACTGAGTTACAGTTCATATGAGGAACTCAGTCAATTAAAACAAATTCATTAGGCCCTAATCTATGGATTTCACATGACTGATGCATCTGTTGATCACAGATACTGTACCTTAAAAATAATTAAGGGTGTGGATCAGAAAACCAGTCAGTATCTGGTGTGACCACCATTTGCCTCATGCAGTGTGACACATCTCCTTCGCATAGAGTTGACCAGGCTGTTGATTGTGGCCTGTGGAATGTTGTCCCACTCCTCTTCAATGGCTGTGTGAAGTTCCTGGATATTGGCGGGAACTGGAACATGATGTCGTACACGTCGATACAGAGCATCCCAAACATGCTCAATGGGTGACATTTCTGTTGAATATGCAGGTCATGGAAGAACTGGGATATTTTCAGCTTCCAGGAATTGTGTTCAGATCCTTGTGACATGGGGCCGTGCATTATCATGCTGAAACATGAGGTGATGGAGGAGGATGAATGGCACGACAAAGGGCCTCAGAATTTCGTCATGGGATTTCTGTGCATTCAAATTGCCTTCGATAAAAATGCAATTGTATTCGTTGTCCGTAGACGGTACAGTTAAAACCGGCATTCATCCATGAAGAGCACACTTCTCCTGCATGTCGGTGGCCATCGAAGGTGAGCATTTGCCCACTGTCGGTTACGATGCCAAACTGCAGTCAGACCCTGGTGAGAACGACGAGCACGCAGATGAGCTTCCCTGAGACGGATTCTGACAGTTTGTGCAGAAATTCTTCGGTTGTACAAACCGACAGTTTCATCAGCTGTCCAGGTGGCTGGTCTCAGACGACCCCCAACAGGTGAAGAAGAGAGGATGTGGAGGTCCTGGGCTGGCGTGGTTACACGTGGTCTGAGGTTGTGAGGCCGGTTGGATGTACTGCCAAATTCTCTAAAATGATTTTGGAGATGGCTTATGGTACGGAAATGAATGTTCAATTATCTGGCAACAGCTCTGGTGGACATTCCTGCAGTCAGCATGCCAATTGCACGCTCCCTCAAAACTTGAGACATCTGTGGCATTGTGTTGTGCGACAAAACTGCACCTTTTAGAGTGGCCTTTTATTGTCCCCCAGCACAAGGTGCACCTGTGTAATGATCATGCTGTTTAATCAGCTTCTGGATATCCTACACCTGTCAGGTGGATGGATTATGTTGGCAAAGGAGAAATGCTCAAATAAATTAATTTGTGCACGTAATTATAGAGAAATTAGCTTTTTGTGCGCATGAAACATTTCTGGGATCTTTTATTTCAGCTCATGAAACTAAGACTAACACTTAACATGTTGCTTTTATTTTTTTTGTTCATTACAGATGGCTTTCTTTGATTGGTCCCTAATATTCTGAACTGTTCTCTCCATGTAGTCTGTGGACAAATAAAAAAAATAGAATTAAAGGTACACCGAATTTAAAGGGATGGCTTTAGATAAATGTACTGAAAACCCTATTGAATGAATACTACACCTGCATAGGGTAAATCTGAATACCAACTATTGAGAAATGGGTAGAAAAGGTGTGCACCAATAAGAATTGTGGTTTTGACTAATCACAGAAACCTGGTTAGAGCTAGAGACTGAAAAAGATCCCAGTCGTTTTAAAGAGTTTCTCTCTAGATGAATCTACACTACTCCCAAGATAAATAGTTTCTCTCTAATTGAATCTACACTACTCCCAAGACAAACAGTTTCTGTCTAGTTTAATGTACAGAGGTGATAGTGTGGTTACTTGGGGCAACATTACAGAACGCTCAGATAGAAATATATCACGCAGAAAATACATTCTTCTATGTCATGGAGAATACACAATCATTGTGTCTTGAAACTGTATTTATCTGCAGCGTTCTGAACGTTTCACCACTTCTGAACAAATCGACATATTACAATGAAATACACACTCTCTCATTTTTGACACCCCCCCCCCCCCCTCCAAACTCCCTCTATTGGCCAGATAGAGAAATGACATCCCATATCTCTGTCACCTATTGGTCCAAAGGTAGAAGCGTCACATTCTACTCTTCTCCTATTGGTCAGACCAGAGTTGCGTTTATATATTTTTTTGTTTGTTACAAATCTGTGTCCCATTCAGTAGGTTAATTAGTTCTGGGCTGTATTCATTCCGCCAAACAAAATGTTTTAGTTGCAAAACGTTTTGTCCAACAGAACGAAACGGGGAGGAACCTACCTGAATTTTGTCCAATAGAAACTCTTGTTCTAGTTGCAAAACGTTTTGTCCAACAGAACGAAACGGGGAGGAACCTACCTGAATTTTGTCCAATAGAAACTCTTGTTCTAGTTGCAAAACGTTTTGTCCAACAGAACGAAACGGGGAGGAACCTACCTGAATTTTGTCCAATAGAAACTCTTGTTCTAGTTGCAAAACTAAACAAAACGTTTTGTTTGGTGGAATGAATACAGCCCGGCTAGCATGTCTCTGTTTCACTCTGTTTTTAAAAAAAAAACAAAAAAAAACGTTTTCTCCTGTTATTAATACAGAGCATAAGCAGCAAACCTGGTTTCAAATACGAGACAAATTGTTTCAAATACTTTCAGCGTTTTCATTGAGTCTGCCTGGAGTGAATGGACGGGTAGGGTGAGTCCTTTTCGGGACTTTTCATTCAGTTAATTAAGCCAGGCAAGCTCAAACAGCCACAGATAAAAGTATTTTAAATCTATTTATTGAGATATTTTTTTTTTTTTGGTATTTGAAACCCAGGTCTGATAAACATCACAACTACTCTACGCAGGGTTGCAAAAATGTTCCACCAAAATGCCTAGGTTTTCAAGAAATCCTGGTTGAAGGATTCAGAATTTCCTGCTTATTCTGGGAATGACAAGGATTTCCGGAAAACCTGGGATGGAACCGTAAACCCCCAGGCTCCAGACAGCGAGAGGTAAAGACTGGAAGACATGCTTGGTAAAGTAGATAAAGTATACAAAAAGGCCAATAAATATGTTTACAAATATCACTTAGAAAACAACAAACAACAATTCCTGTGGTCGGTATTTTTACATCCCGGTGTCTGTGTCACAAATGGTACTCTATTCGTGTGTACTTACAGTATATATATATATCTCTTATTTTAAGTGTGAATTGAATTTTTTTAAATATTTTTTTGTTTGTTGCATATCCCAACTCTCCCTGAGACACTCTCAGAGAGTGGGGTCACGACGAAGGGGGATTAACCATTATTGACAGCGACCCTAGACCAGTTAAGGTTAAGTACCTTGCTCAAGAGCAGTAGGACAGATTTGTTTTTCACCCTGTCGGCTCGGGGGGGATTCAAACTAGCAACCTTTCGGGTTACTAATCCCAACGCTCTAACCGATAGGCTACCTGCCTCCCAGTTATTATTTGTAGATCAATCAATCCAAAATATGTGTTTTGATACATTTGAACCCCCTGAATCAACGGTTAAGGGGGGTACATGTACATACCCTACCCACAGGTAATATCCATGTAGAGAGAGCGGAAGACTGGAACGGATTTGGATTCAGTCTGGATTGGAAGCGCTTCTGTTAAGTGTTATTGTTTGCTGGTAAAACTGAAACAGTTTATCAAACATCCTTTAAAAATCATCTGAAAAAATCCTGGTATCTAAAGACTGTTGGACATCATGTGCTGGTAAAAGTTTGTATTGAAAAAAAACTGGACCGGAGTATAAAGGTGCTTCCTTGAGATAATACTGTTATGTTATCCATTGTTCCATTTGGTTGGTAGTTAGCACTGGTACAGACACATTCGTGGTAGCGGAGATGGACTGGCCATGGATCGGTGTGTATTATAAATGCCGGTCCAGTTTCTGGTCCCAGGCCATCCCTGCATGGTGGAGGGGGGGGGGTGGTTTGGACCCGAATAACTAAGCAGAGACTACCACCGTTCCCATCTGGTGGTACACATACTCTCAGTCCGTCCATCTGTCTGTCCGTCCGTCCGTCCATCTGTCTGTTTCTACTCATTGTAACAACATATACTGTCAGCCTGTCTGTCTGTTTCTATTTACAACACATTGAAGTGGAGTCTGTTGCTGCAGAGCACAATACAATCTACATTTCAGCACTGCCCGTAATTGGTGTTTTAACAGTCGTAGTCCGTGGTTCAATGCACTACGTCCTAACATTCTAGAACTAGCTAGCCAGTCAGCTTCCTTAAAGAGAGAGATCTCCACTGTTCATCAGTTAGCTGGTTCCACTTGCAGGCCAAGCACTATCTAGCCAGTCAGCTACACATCCAGGTGAGGACAGAGAGAGAGAGAGAGAGAGAGAGATCCTTAAAAGAGAGAAGTCTCCAGTGTTCTTCAGTTTGCTGGTGGTGAATGGAGACATACAGTATTTTTGTACCTTCGTGGAGTCTACAGGGTACAGCAGAGAGGCTAGGTCAGCTAGTATGAGTCTATGGGTACAGAGATGCTAGTGGAGTTAGCCATCAACAGGCTAGGTCAGCTAGTATGAGTCTATGGGTACAGAGATGCTAGTGGAGTTAGCCATCAACAGGCTAGGTCAGCTAGTCTTAGTCTATAGGTACAGAGATGCTAGTGGAGTTAGCCATCAACAGGCTAGGTCAGCTAGTCTTAGTCTATAGGTACAGAGATGCTAGTGGAGTTAGCCATCAACAGGCTAGGTCAGCTAGTCTTAGTCTATAGCTATAGAGATGCTAGTGGAGTTAGCCATCAACAGGCTAGGTCAGCTAGTCTTAGTCTATAGGTACAGAGATGCTAGTGGAGTTAGCCATCAACAGGCTAGGTCAGCTAGGCTTAGTCTATAGGTACATAGATGCTAGTGGAGTTAGCCATCAACAGGCTAGGTCAGCTAGTCTTAGTCTATAGGTACAGAGATGCTAGTGGAGTTAGCCATCAACAGGCTAGGTCAGCTAGGCTTAGTCTATGGGTACAGAGATGCTAGTGGAGTTAGCCATCAACAGGCTAGGTCAGCTAGGCTTAGTCTATGGGTACAGAGATGCTAGTGGAGTTAGCCATCAACAGGCTAGGTCAGCTAGTCTTAGTCTATAGGTACAGAGATGCTAGTGGAGTTAGCCATCAACAGGCTAGGTCAGCTAGTATGAGTCTATGGGTACAGAGATGCTAGTGGAGTTAGCCATCAACAGGCTAGGTCAGCTAGGCTTAGTCTATGGGTACAGAGATGCTAGTGGAGTTAGCCATCAACAGGCTAGGTCAGCTAGTCTTAGTCTATAGCTACAGAGATGCTAGTGGAGTTAGCCATCAACAGGCTAGGTCAGCTAGGCTTAGTCTATGGGTACAGAGATGCTAGTGGAGTTAGCCATCAACAGGTTAGGTCAGCTAGTCTTAGTCTATAGCTACAGAAATGCTAGTGGAGTTAGCCATCAACAGGCTAGGTCAGCTAGTCTTAGTCTATAGGTACAGAGATGCTAGTGGAGTTAGCCATCAAGAGGCTAGGTCAGCTAGTCTTAGTCTATAGCTACAGAGATGCTAGTGGAGCTATCCATCGAGAGGCTAGGTCAGCTAGCCTGGGTCAATGGCTACAGAGATGCTAGTGGGGTTAGCCAACAAGAGGCTAGGTCAGCTAGCCTGGGTCAATGGCTACAGAGATGCTAGTGGAGTTAGCCATCGAGTGGCTAGGTCAGCTAGCCTGGGTCAATGGCTACAGAGATGCTAGTGGGGTTAGCCAACGAGTGGCTAGCAGAAAGGCATTGTTAAGAGTATATTAGCGATGCTAGTGGAGTTCTGTCTTTTGTCTTTTCTTACAGCCGTAGTAGCTGGAGAGAACACCCATCTTATCTAGAGCTTAAACCTTGTGCAACATTATATCAGGAAAGTTGGTTAAACCAGAATTTACGTGACTGGTTAGATGTTCGATTAAATTCTGGATTCATACAGTATGTGTTAAGAGAAGGAACAAAGAGCTCCACCCTGTCTTTATGCAAGTTATGGGTCAAATGTCCCCTCCACTTTTGATAGACGATATCACCAGCGAAAATAGTGATTTTTGTCCAAAACACCTGAAGTAATGCTGCTAGTTATCTCACACATTCCATTGTATCATGACAGATGTACACTACCATTTATGTCTAAGTAGTCTGTCCACGAGAGATTAACAGAAAAGAGATGAAAATTTAAAGAAAGAAAGAAAGAAAGACAGGCTCAACCCCCTCATCTCATGAGGGGGTTGAGCCGAGCAGGCGAGTGACAGTGATTGGGTGACACTCGGTGAGTAGGCGTCGCCGGTCCTGGAGACTGATTCTGATTGGAGAATCCTCTGTGAGTTGGCGTGGCCGGTCCTGGAGACTGATTCTGATTGGAGAATCCTCTGTGAGTTGGCGTGGCCGGCCCTGGAGACTGATTCTGATTCTCTCTGTGACTAGGGGAGTAGCCATGTGTAGGTGCTGGGGGCAGGTATCCTCCACAGTAGTGAGAGGGGGCGTCGAACAGCGTACCTCCTCCCATCCCGGGAGAGGAGGAGGAAAAGAGGCAGGAAGACGGAGTGGGGGAGGTGGAGAATGAGCGGTGGATGGGTGAAGAGCAGGGGGAGCAGAGAGGGGAGGTCTGTAGCCGCCAGAGAAGCTCCTCATTGTTACGGCTCAGTCGTTTCTTCTCTCCATTTTCCTTCTCTACATTCTCCTGCAGGTTAGCGTTCTCCTCTGAGAGTTGCCTGGATGGGGAAGTGAGACAGAATTAAATGTGACCCGTTTCAGGAAACTAGGCATATGTCGCACATCACTACAGGAGATACAGGAGAGGCATTTGAACGTAAACATACATTTTTTTATCAAAATGTGTTTTTTTTGCAGAAATGCCTTCTGGGACATGTGATCTTTCACGTGCTTCAGTAACAAATTTGTATGCCGTCTGTTAATACAAATACAAATGGTTAAATTACGAGCCTAGTTGGTTTAGCCACAGAAAAATACGGGAACCTTCCCTCTAGCCATGATTGGCTGAGATACTGAGTGGGCTGGACATGCCGAGAGATGAGTTCGGATTGGTCTGCCATGTTGCATGTTTCTGTCTAGAACTTGAGCTGCTCAGTATGTGTAGGTAATTCTTTCTAATGCGGCTTTTTTTTAAAGAAATTTACGAAGAACTGCAACAAAGAAGTTGACCGAGTTTTGGAGAAGATGGAGAAAATTCTGCCGTTTGATTACAAATATAGGGATGGAGTCAAAAAGAGAACACACAGAAGACTGTTGTAAAAAAAAAAAAACAGCTGTCTCCGGATTACATCTTCAAACTACGGGTAACCATGGCATCCGTGACAGAGAGGGAGAAGCGTCCATCCATGTTTACGGGGTAAGAGAGTCCAGCTAGCTACATTTTCAAATATTATATGTTTCTAATTTTATCAGAAAATTGTTTTTATTGCAAGTTAAAATGTACTGTTAGCTAGCTAGTTAACGTTAGCTGGCTGGCTCACTAGCTAACGTTACATGTATGATCTGTGTAGTAATATTATTCTTATGTTATCTTGTTGCATTGCTAGTTATAGCCTAATAGCTAACATTGAACCTAGCTAGTTGGTTCGCTTTAGCTACCTGTAGATTCATGCAGGGTAGTAATGTTATGAGTTGGGATGATGGTTCATTGTTTAGCTAGCTAGCTAGCTACATGTCTAAACAAAAGAGTATCCTGTGCATGTGACAAATAAACTTTGATTTTATTTGATATAGTGTGTGTTTACCACAGATGGTAATGCAACAGCAGGACCTGTGTAACAGTATAGCTTCCGTCCCTCTCCTCGCCCCTACCTGGCCTCGAACCAGGGACCCTCTGCACACATCAACAACTGACACCCAACGAAGCATCGTTACCCATCGCGCCACAAAAGTCGCGGCCCTTGCAGAGCAAGGGGAACAACTACTTCAAGGTCTCAGAGCGAGTGACGTCACCGATTGAAACGCTATTAGCGTGCACCACCGCTAACTAGATAGCCCTTTCACATCGCTTACACCACCGCTAACTAGCTAGCCCTTTCACATCGCTTACACCACCGCTAACTAGCTAGCCCTTTCACATCGGTTACACCACCGCTAACTAGCTAGCCCTTTCACATCGGTTACACCACCGCTAACTAGCTAGCCCTTTCACATCGGTTACACCACCGCTAACTAGCTAGCCCTTTCACATCGGTTACACCACCGCTAACTAGCTAGCCCTTTCACATCGGTTACACCTGCACCGAAGTCAAGTTAAGATATAAAGTTAGGCCAACGAGACAGTGTGCAAATTCTAAAATCCTCAGGTAGAACGCCTTGCTTTTATTTCACCACAATCATAGAAACGTAAGCTATTGTCTTTAATTAGCTCGCTATTAACATGTAAATAAATATCTTGTGAGTTTATGTTCCTGTAATAATGAATAGAAAATTGCTGAAGTTATGATGTTGTCAGCTATGACATGGTCATTATTTGAACAGGTTAGCTAGCTAACAAGCTAACAAGCTAGAAATAAACCAAAACATTGTTTATACATTTGTTTTAGTTGCTTGGTTTGCTAGATTTACATATGTGACCAACTGCCTCGATTTCGTCTTCTAGTAGTAAAATTTGATTTTTTTTTTAATATTTTTTTTTACATTGGATGAAAGTAGAGACTCAGAGCTACAAAATGGTATATCAGACACTGCATTTGATTAGTCATTCTGCTTTGAAAGATGATAAACTTGTAACCCCACTTTTGAGAAAATGACCCTTGAATGTTTTGCTACCTACTGGAGAGCTCTTCTTTGTCTACACCACATTCAGCATCGTTCACACCCTCTAAACCCTTAGTACCACCCATCTCTTTAAGGATTCACATGTGAGGCCATGTGGTAAATACACGCTATATCAAATAAAATCTATGTTTATTTGTCACATGCACAGGATACAGAAGGTGTAAATTGTATAGTTATGGTACTTGCATAGTAGCAATATCAAAAATATTCTTGGAATTTTGCTATCCTACTGAAAACAACTAGAAAGAAAAGGCATGTGCAAGTTGTATTGTTATGTGTTTTGTTGTTTTCCAGGTGTATGTGTGTGTTACCTGGACAGGGCTAGGTTATTGTCTATACGGGCCATCAGGTCTTCGTTCTGCTGCTGTAGCACCTGCATCCGTTCCTCTAACACAACGTTCTTCTGGGCCTGCTCAAAAAAACACAGAGACAATTCTACTGTCTTCTGGGCCTGCTCAAAAAAACACAGAGACAACTCTACTGTCTTCTGGGCCTGCTCAAAAAAACACAGATACAATTCTACTGTCTTCTGGGCCTGCTCAAGAAAACACAGATACAATTCTACTGTCAACTGGGCCTGCTCAAAAAAACACAGATACAACTCTACTGTCTTCTGGGCCTGCTCAAAAAAACACAGATACAACTCTACTGTCTTCTGAGCCTGCTCAAAAAAACACAGTTACAATTCTACTGTCTTCTGGGCCTGCTCAAAAAAACACAGTTACAATTCTACTGTCTTCTGGGCCTGCTCAAAAAAACACAGTTACAATTCTACTGTCTTCTGGGCCTGCTCAAAAAAACACAGAGACAACTCTACTGTCTTCTGAGCCTGCTCAAAAAAACACAGTTACAATTCTACTGTCTTCTGGGCCTGCTCAAAAAAACACAGTTACAATTCTACTGTCTTCTGAGCCTGCTCAAAAAAACACAGAGACAACTCTACTGTCTTCTGGGCCTGCTCAAAAAAACACAGAGACAATTCTACTGTCTTCTGAGCCTGCTCAAAAAAACACAGAGACAACTCTACTGTCTTCTGGGCCTGCTCAAAAAAACACAGAGACGACTCTACTGTCTTCTGGGCCTGCTCAAAAAAACACAGAGACAATTCTACTGTCTTCTGGAACCTGCTCAAAACATACAGAGAGAGACAACTTCAACTGTCTGTGTACTGTCTGTTACTGCACGGTCTGTGTACTGTACTGTACTGTGTGTGTACCGTACTATCGGTGTACTTTAGTGCACTGTCTGTGTACTGTACTGTGTATATATTGTACTGTACTTTCTGTGTACTGTACTGTCTGTGTACTGTACTGTACTGTACTGTACTGTCGGTGTACTGTACTGTCTGTGTACTGTACTGTACTGTACTGTCGGTGTACTGTACTGTCTGTGTACTGTACTGTCTGTGTATTGTACTGTCTATGTACTGTACTGTACTGTACAGTCTGTGTACTGTACTGTGTGTACGGTATTGTGTACTGTACTGTACTGTCTGTGTACTGTACTGTACTGTCGGTGTACTGTACTGTCTGTGAACTGTACTGACTGTGTATTGTACTGACTGTGTACTGTACTGTGCTTACTGTGTACTGAACTGTATGTGTACTGTACTGTCTGTGTACTCTACTGTACTGTATGTGTAGTGTACTGTCTGTGTACTGTACTGTCTATGTACTGTACTGTACTGTCCTGTACTGTCCTGTACTGTCTGTGTACTGTACTGTACTGTCGGTGTACTGTACTGTCTATGCACTGTACTATCTGTGTACTCTACTGTACTGTCTGGTACTGTACTGTCTGTGTACTGTCTGTGTACTGTACTGTCTGTGTAGTGTACTGTCTGTGTACTGTACTGTACTGTCTATGTACTGTACTGTCCTGTACTGTCTGTGTACTGTACTGTACTGTCTGTGTACTGTACTGTCTATGTACTGTACTGTCTGTGTACTGTACTCTCTATGTACTGTACTGTCTGTGTACTAATGTCTATGTACTGAACTGTCTGTGTACTGTACTGTCTATGTACTGTACTGTCTATGTACTGTACTGTACTCTCTGTGTACTGTCCTGTACTGTCTGTGTACTAATGTCTATGTACTGTCCTGTACTCTCTGTGTACTGTACTGACCTGTCCTGTCCTGTCTGTTAGGGTGAGTGTGTCCTGTCCTGTCCTGTCCTGTCCTGTCCTGTCTGTTAGGGTGAGTGTGTCCTGTCCTGTCCTGTCAGGGTGAGTGTGTCCTGTCCTGTCCTGTTAGGGTGAGTGTGTCCTGTCCTGTCCTGTCTGTTAGGGTGAGTGTGTCCTGTCCTGTCTGTTAGGGTGAGTGTGTCCTGTCCTGTCCTGTCTGTCAGGGTGAGTGTGTCCTGTCCTGTTAGGGTGAGTGTGTCCTGTCCTGTCCTGTCCTGTCCTGTTAGGGTGAGTGTGTCCTGTCCTGTCCTGTTAGGGTGAGTGTGTCCTGTCCTGTCTGTCCGGGTGAGTGTGTCCTGTCCTGTCCTGTCCTGTCCTGTCCTGTTAGGGTGAGTGTGTCCTGTCCTGTCTGTCCGGGTGAGTGTGTCCTGTCCTGTCTGTCCGGGTGAGTGTGTCCTGTCCTGTTAGGGTGAGTGTGTCCAGTCCTGTCCTGTCCTGTCCTGTTAGGGTGAGTGTGTCCTGTCCTGTCCTGTTAGGGTGAGTGTGTCCTGTCCTGTCCTGTTAGGGTGAGTGTGTCCTGTCCTGTCCTGTCAGGGTGAGTGTGTCCTGTCCTGTCTGTCCTGTCATTTTTCCTAACCTAGCTAACTATTACCGACGAGCAGCATTGTTGAAACTAAATACACTAAGGAATGTCTTGATTAGTGTTATGTTAGCTAGCTAGCTACAAAGTTGCTTTGTATCATGACAAGGTGTAGTACTGAAACTACCGAGGTTACCTAGCCAGCTACACGTTCAAAGTCAACAACGCAGCCACCGCTAGCTAGCCTACTCCACCAGCCAGCAGTACCGTATCATTTTAGTCAATAACATTTTTGCAACGTAAGCTTAACTTCCTGAACATTCGAGACGTGTAGTCCACTTGTCACTCCAATCTCATTTGCATTAGCGTAGCCTCTTCTGTAGCTTGTCTACTATGTGTCTGCCTATCCCTGTTCTCTCTCCTCTGCACAGGCCATACAAACGCTCCACACCGCGTGGCCGCTGCCACTCTAACCTGGTGGTCCCAGCGCGCACGACCCACGTGGAGTTCCAGGTCTCCGGCAGCCTCTGGAACTGCCGGTCTGCGGCCAACAAGGCTGAGTTCATCTCAGCCTATGCTACCCTCCAGTCCCTAGACTTCCTGGCGCTGACGGAAACATGGATCACCACAGATAACACTGCTACTCCTACTGCTCTCTCCTCGTCTGACTACGTGTTCTCGCATACCCCTAGAGCATCGAGCCAGCGGGGTGGTGGCACTGGAATCCTCATCTCTCCCAAGTGGACATTCTCTCTTTCTCCCCTGACCCATCTGTCCATCTCCTCATTTGAATTCCATGCTGTCACAGTTACCAGCCCTTTCAAGCTTAACATCCTTATCATTTATCGCCCTCCGGGTTCCCTTGGAGAGTTCATCAATGAGCTTGACGCCTTGATAAGTTCCTTTCCTGAGGATGGCTCACCTCTCACAGTTCTGGGTGACTTTAACCTCCCCACGTCTACCTTCGACTCATTCCTCTCTGCCTCCTTCTTTCCACTCCTCTCCTCTTTCGACCTCACCCTCTCACCCTCCCCCCCTACTCACAAGGCAGGCAATACGCTTGACCTCATCTTTACTAGATGCTGTTCTTCCACTAATCTCATTGCAACTCCCCTCCAAGTCTCCGACCACTACCTTGTATCCTTTTCCCTCTCGCTCTCATCCAACACTTCTCACTCTCCCCCTACTCGGATGGTATTGCGCCGTCCCAACCTTCGCTCTCTCTCTCCCGCTACTCTCTCCTCTTCCATCCTATCATCTCTTCCCTCTGCTCAAACCTTCTCCAACCTATCTCCTGATTCTGCCTCCTCAACCCTCCTCTCCTCCCTCTCTGCATCCTTTGATTTCCTCTGTCCCCTATCCTCCAGGTCGGCTCGGTCCTCCCCTCCTGCTCCGTGGCTCGACGACTCACTGCGAGCTCACAGAACAGGGCTCCGGGCAGCCGAGCGGAAATGGAGGAAAACTCGCCTCCCTGCGGACCTGGCATCCTTTCACTCCCTCCTCTCTACATTTTCCTCTTCTGTCTCTGCTGCTAAAGCCACTTTCTACCACTCTAAACTCCAAGCATCTGCCTCTAACCCTAGGAAGCTCTTTGCTACCTTCTCCTCCCTCCTGAATCCTCCTCCCCCTCCCCCCCCCCCCCTCCTCCCTCTCTGCGGATGACTTCGTCAACCATTTTGAAAAGAAGGTTGACGACATCCGATCCTCGTTTGCTAAGTCAAACGACACTGCTGGTCCTGCTCACACTGCCCTACCCTGTGCTTTGACCTCTTTCTCCCCTCTCTCTCCAGATGAAATCTCGCGTCTTGTGACGGCCGGCCGCCCAACAACCTGCCCACTTGACCCTATCCCCTCCTCTCTTCTCCAGACCATTTCCGGAGACCTTCTCCCCTACCTCACCTCGCTCATCAACGCATCCTTGACCGCTGGCTACGTCCCTTCCGTCTTCAAGAGAGCGAGAGTTGCACCCCTTCTGAAAAAACCTACACTCGATCCCTCCGATGTCAACAACTACAGACCAGTATCCCTTCTTTCCTTTCTCTCCAAAACTCTTGAACGCGCCGTCCTTGGCCAGCTCTCTTGCTATCTCTCTCAGAATGACCTTCTTGATCCTAATCAGTCAGGTTTCAAGACTGGGCATTCAACTGAGACTGCTCTTCTCTGTGTCACGGAGGCTCTCCGCACTGCTAAAGCTAACTCTCTCTCCTCTGCTCTCATCCTTCTAGACCTATCTGCTGCCTTTGATACTGTGAACCATCAGATCCTCCTCTCCACCCTCTCCGAGCTGGGCATCTCCGGCGCCGCCCACGCTTGGATTGCGTCCTACCTGACAGGTCGCTCCTACCAGGTGGCGTGGCGAGAATCTGTCTCCGCACCACGTGCTCTCACCACTGGTGTCCCCCAGGGCTCTGTTCTTGGCCCACTCCTATTCTCGCTATACACCAAGTCACTTGGCTCTGTCATATCCTCACATGGTCTCTCATATCATTGCTATGCAGATGACACACAATTAATCTTCTCCTTTCCCCCTTCTGACAACCAGGTGGCGAATCGCATCTCTGCATGTCTGGCAGACATATCAGTGTGGATGACGGATCACCACCTCAAGCTGAACCTCGGCAAGACGGAGCTGCTCTTCCTCCCGGGGAAGGACTGCCCGTTCCATGATCTCGCCATCACGGTTGACAACT
>NC_138301.1:122648012-122655512 GCF_965601325.2 Salmo salar | reverse complement strand
GGTCGTTTATTACCAAAGAAGTTGGTTCTAGCTGGCAGTTCCCCTTTAAATACGGGACCATGTAGGGCTGTGTAACTGGAAGCTTTAAATACGGGACCATGTAGGGCTGTGTAACTGGAAGCTTTAAATACGGGACCATGTAGGGCTGTGTGACTGGAAGCTTTAAATACGGGACCATGTAGGGCTGTGTAACTGGAAGCTTTAAATACGGGACCATGTAGGGCTGTGTGACTGGAAGCTTTAAATACGGGACCATGTAGGGCTGTGTGACTGGAAGCTTTAAATACGGGACCATGTAGGGCTGTGTGACTGGAAGCTTTAAATACGGGACCATGTAGGGCTGTGTGACTGGAAGCTTTAAATACGGGACCATGTAGGGCTGTGTGACTGGAAGCTTTAAATACGGGACCATGTAGGGCTGTGTGACTGGAAGCTTTAAATACGGGACCATGTAGGGCTGTGTGACTGGAAGCTTTAAATACGGGACCATGTAGGGCTGTGTGACTGGAAGCTTTAAATACGGGACCATGTAGGGCTGTGTGACTGGAAGCTTTAAATACGGAACCATGTAGGGCTGTGTAACTGGAAGCTTTAAATACGGGACCATGTAGGGCTGTGTGACTGGAAGCTTTAAATACGGGACCATGTAGGGCTGTGTGTCTGGAAGCTTTAAATACGGGACCATGTAGGGCTGTGTGACTGGAAGCTTTAAATACGGGACCATGTAGGGCTGTGTAACTGGAAGCTCCTGGATAACGTTTCCCCCTAGGTACAGCTTCCCCTCTCCCAGTCCTAACCTTAACCAGTAGTGGAGTAAATGCTAAACTGATCTAAGATCAGCTTCCAGGGACAACTTCTCCCTACACTGTAACTGAGAGTGGGACTTGGTGTAGGACTGCAATGACACACAGACAGACACCAGAGGGAGCCATCATATCGCATATGAGAAAGAGACAAAGTACTACAAAGGGTCTGGTGTATTCCACATTCTATCGATACAACAAAGTTACCTCATCTCACTCCCCTCATCTCACTCCCCTTACCCCATCTCACTCCCCTTACCCCATCTCACTCCCCTCATCTCACTCCCCTTACCCCATCTCACTCCCCTTACCCCATCTCACTCCCCTCATCTCACTCCCCTTTCCCCATCTCACTCACCTCATCTCACTCCCCTTACCTCATCTCACTCCCCTTACCTCATCTCATCTCACTCCCCTTACCTCACCTCATCTCACTCCCCTTACCTCACCTCATCTCACTCCCCTTACCTCACCTCATCTCACTCCCCTTACCTCATCTCACTCCCCTTACCTCATCTCATCTCACTCGCCCCAGTGACATGAACCTACCAGATGAGCTAAATGACTTCAACACTGAAGCATGCATGAGAGCACCAGCTGTTCCGGACGACTGTGTGATCACGCTCTCCATAGCCGATGTGAGTAAGACCTTTAAAACAGGTCAACATTCACAAGGCCGCAGGGCCAGACGGATTACCAGGACGTGTACTCTGAGCGTGCGCTGACCAACTGGCAAGTGTCTTCACTGACATTTTCAACCTCTCCCTGATTGAGTCTGTAATACCAACATGTTTCAAGCAGACCACCATAGTCCCTGTGCTCAACAACACCAAGGTAACCTGCCTAAATGACTACCGACCCGTAGCACTCACGTCTGTAGCCATGAAGTGCTTTGAAAGGCTGGTCATGGTTCACATCAACACCATTATCCCAGAAACCCTAGACCCACTCCAATTTGTATACTGCCCCAACAGATCCACAGAAAATGCAATCTCTATTGCACTCCACACTGCCCTTTCTCACTTGGACAAAAGGAACACCCTTGACTCGGTACCGGTACCCGCTGTATATAGTCTCCACATTGACTCTGTTGACTCTATTGCCCTCCACAAGTTTGCAGATGACACAACAGTGGTAGGCCTGATCACCGACAACAATAAGACAGCCCATAAGGAGGAGGTCAGAGACCTGGTAGCGTGGTGCCAGGACAACAACCTCTCCCTCAATGTGAGCAAGACAAAGGAGATGTCATGCCCTGATCAGTTTCACCTGTCCTTGTGATTGTCTCCACCCCCTCCAGGTGTCGCTTGTTATCCCTTGGTGTATTTATCCCTGTGTTTCCTGTCTCTCTGTGCCAGTTCGTCTTGAATGTTTTTCGCAGGTCAACCAGCATTTTTCCCTTTCTCCTGCTTTTTGCTATTCTAATTTTTCTAGTCCTCCCGGTTTAGACCCTTGCCTGTTTCTGGACTCTGTACCCGCCTGCCTGACCATTCTGCCTGCCTTGACCACGAGCCTGTCTGCCACTCTGTATCTCCTGGACTCTGATCTGGTTTTGACCATTTGCCTGTCCACCACCATTCTCTTGCCTTCCCCTTTTGGATTTATGCACATCGTAAGACTCCAACCATCTGCCTCCTGTGTCTGCATCTGGGTCTCGCCTTGTGTCATGATAGGAGGTGATAGTGGACTACAGGAAAAGGAGGGACGACCACTCCCCCATTCTCATCGACAGGGCTGTAGTGGAGCAGGTTGAGAGCTTCAAGTTCCTTGGGGTCCACATCACCAGCAAACTATCATGGTCCAAACACACCAAGACAGTCGTGAAGAGGGCACGACAAAACCTATTCCCCCTTAGGAGACTGAGAAGATTTGGCATGGGTCCTCAGATCCTCAAAAAGATCTACAGCTGCACCATCGAGAGCATCCTGACTGGTTGCTTCACTGCCTGGTATGGCAACTGCTCGGCCTCTGACCGCAAGGCACTACAGAGGGTTGTGCGTACGGCCCAGTACATTACTGGGGCCAAGCTTCCTGCCATCCAGGACCTCTATACCAGGCCGTGTCAGTAGAAGGCCCTAAAAATTGCCAAAGACTCCAGCCACCCTAGTCATAGACTGTTCTCTCTGCTACCCCACGGCAAGTGGTACCAGAGCGGCAAGTCATGAGATTCCTAAACAGCTAACCAAATAGCTTATTATCCATGCATAGTCACTTACCTCTACCTACATGTACATATTATCCCAATTACCTCAACTAACCTGTGCCCCCGCACATTGACTCTGTACCATAACACCCTGTATATAGCCTCCACACTGACTCTGTACCGGTACCCCCTGTATATAGCCTCCACATTGACTCTGTACCATAACACCCTGTATATAGCCTCCACATTGACTCTGTACCGGTACCCCATGTATATAGCCTCCACATTGACTCTGTACCGGTACCCCCTGTATATAGCCTCCACATTGACTCTGTACCGGTACCCCCTGTATATAGCCTCCACATTGACTCTGTACCGTAACACCCTGTATATAGCCTCCACATTGACTCTGTACCGTAACACCCTGTATATATCCTCCACATTGACTCTGTACCATAACACCCTGTATATAGCCAAGGTGACTCCCAACCAGCTAACTCTACCCTGTCCTGTCTGACCCCAACCAGCTAATTCTACCCTGTCCTGTCTGACCCCCAACCAGCTAACTCTACCCTGTCCTGTCTGACCCCCAACCAGCTAACTCTACCCTGTCCTGTCTGTCTGTCCCCCAACCAGCTAACTCTACCCTGTCCTGTCTGTCTGTCCCCCAACCAGCTAACTCTACCCTGTCCTGTCTGTCTGTCGCCCCCAACCAGCTAACTCTACCCTGTCCTGTCTGTCTGACCCCAACCAGCTAACTCTACCCTGTCCTGTCTGTCTGACCCCCAACCAGCTAACTCTGCCCTGTCCTGTCTGTCTAACCCCAACCAGCTAACTCTACCCTGTCCTGTCTGTCTAACCCCAACCAGCTAACTCTACCCTGTCCTGTCTGACCCCCAACCAGCTAACTCTACCCTGTCCTGTCTGTCCCCAACCAGCTAAGTCTACCCTGTCCTGTCTGACCCCCAACCAGCTAACTCTACCCTGTGCTGTCTGACCCCCAACCAGCTAACTCTACCCTGTCCTGTCTGTCCCCAACCAGCTAACTCTACCCTGTCCTGTCTGTCTGACCCCAACCAGCTAACTCTACCCTGTCCTGTCTGTCCCCAACCAGCTAACTCTACCCTGTCCTGTCTGTCTGACCCCAACCAGCTAACTCTACCCTGTCCTGTCTGTCCCCAACCAGCTAACTGTACCCTGTCCTGTCTGACCCCAACCAGCTAACTCTACCCTGTCCTGTCTGACCCCAACCAGCTAACTCTACCCTGTCCTGTCTGACCCCAACCAGCTAACTCTACCCTGTCCTGTGTGTCGTGTGTGTGTGTGTGTGTGTGTGTGTGTGTGTGTGTGTGTGTGTGTGTGTGTGTGCCAGTGTGTATTGTGTGTGTGTGTGTGTGTAGTGTGGGTGTATTTGCCAGTGTGTATAGTGTGTGTGTGTGTGTGTGTGTTTGCCAGTGTGTATAGTGTGTGTGTGTGTGTGTATAGTGTGTGTGTATGAGTGTGTGTGTGTGTGTGTGTGTGTGTGTGTGTGTGTGTGTGTGTGTGTGTGTGTGTTTGCCAGTGTGTATAGTGTGTGTGTGTGTTTGCCAGTGTGTATAGTGTGTTGTGTGTGTGTGTGTGTGTGTGTGTTTGCCAGTGTGTATAGTGTGTGTGTGGGTGTTGCCAGTGTGTATAGTGTGTTTGTGTGGGTGTTTGCCAGTGTGTATAGTGTGTGTGTGTGTTTGCCAGTGTGTATAGTGTGTGTGTGTGTTTGCCAGTGTGTATAGTGTGGGTGTTTGTTACCTGTAGACAGTAGTGTTGGGAAGTAATGATGAAGGCTTGTAGTCCTAGCGTAGTCTTCCTCAGTTCCTCTCTCAGTGATGTCAGCTGGTCCTCCTGCGCCACACAGCGATTCTGAAGCCTCTGGACCTATAACAATACCACAGTAACACATATGACTCTCATATACAGTAACATGACGATATACAGTAACATGATGATTTACAGTAACACATATGACTCTCATATACAGTAACATGACCATATACAGTAACATGATGATTTACAGTAACATGACGATGTACAGTAACATGACGATATACAGTAACATGACGATATACAGTAACATTATGATATACAGTAACATGACGATATACAGTAACATGATGATATACAGTAACATGACGATATACAGTAACATGATGATTTACAGTAACACGATGATATACAGTAACATGATGATATACAGTAACATGACGATGTACAGTAACATGACGATATACAGTAACATGATGATATACAGTAACATGACGATATACAGTAACATGACGATATACAGTAACATGACGATATACAGTAACATTATGATATACAGTAACATCATATACAGTAACATTACGATATACAGTAACATTATGATATACAGTAACACAATGATATACAGAAACATGACGATATACAGTAACATGACGATATACAGTAACATGACGATATACAGTAACACTATGATAAACAGTAACATGACGATATACAGTAACATTATGATATACAGTAACATTATGATATACAGTAACATGACGATATACAGTAACATTATGATATACAGTAACACAATGATATACAGTAACACAATGATATACAGTAACATTATGATATACAGTAACATTATGAATTATGATATACAGTAACATGATGATATACAGTAACATGACGATATACAGTAACATGACGATATACAGTAACATGACGATATACAGTAACACGATGATATACAGTAACACGACGATATACAGTAACATTACGATATACAGTAACATGATAATTTGTATTTGTTATTCACTGTGCCAATATAACAAAACAAATCTATTTTTTGAGCTTATCTATAAAGTCTATATTGTTGTAAAAGGACCCGCAAGTAAATATTTCAAGGTTAGTCTCCACCACAAATAACATGTGATTCGATACAGTAACATTATGATTTACAGTAACATGATGATATACAGTAACATTATGATTTACAGTAACACGATGATATACAGTAACATTATGATTTACAGTAACACGATGATATACAGTAACATGATGATTTACAGTAACACGATGATATACAGTAACATGATGATTTACAGTAACACGATGATATACAGTAACATTATGATTTACAGTAACACGATGATATACAGTAACATGATGATTTACAGTAACACGATGATATACAGTAACATGATGATTTACAGTAACACGATGCCATATACAGTAACATCTATGATTTACAGCTAACACGATGATATACAGTAACATTATGATTGTACAGTAACACGATGATATACAGTAACATTATGATTTACAGTAACACGATGATAGTACAGTAACATTATGATTTACAGTAACACGATGATCGATACAGTAACATTATGATGTATGGTGTTATGCTCTGGAGCTATGAAACAATTAAAGGATTACATTATTTTATCATTAAAGGTTCAACCGAAATTTGACTTCAGCTTTTAACCCAACCCTTCTGTAGTGGTGCGGGGGGCTGCCAAATTGGGCACCCGGGGAGCAATTAATTGCCTTGCTCCTGGGCAGAATGACACATTTTAATTACCCAACACTGTGATTTACTGGACCACACAGTAATATAACAACACAACATATCACACTGCAGTCACTGGACCACACAGTAATATAACAACACTATCACACTGCAGTCACTGGACCACACAGTAATATAACAACACAACATATCACACTGCAGTCACTGGACCACACAGTAATATAACAACACATCACACTGCAGTCACTGGACCACACAGTAATATAACAACACAACATATCACACTGCAGTCACTGGACCATACAGTAATATAACACAACACAACACAACACACTGCAGTCACTGGACCACACAGTAATATAACATCACATCACACTGCAGTCACTGGACCACACAGTAATATAACAACACAACACATCACACTGTAGTCACTGGACCACACAGTAATATAACAACATATCACACTGCAGTCACTGGACCACACAGTAATATAACAACACAACATATCACACTGCAGTCACTGGACCACACAGTAATATAACAACACAACACATCACACTGCAGTCACTGGACCATACAGTAATATAGCAACATATCACACTGTAGTCACTGGACCACACAGTAATATAACAACATATCACACTGCAGTCACTGGACCACACAGTAATATAACAACACAACACGTCACACTGCAGTCACTGGACCACACAGTAATATAACAACACATCACACTGCAGTCACTGGACCATACAGTAATATAACAACATATCACACTGTAGTCACTGGACCACACAGTAATATAACAACATATCACACTGCAGTCACTGGACCACACAGTAATATAACAACATATCACACTGCAGTCACTGGACCACACAGTAATATAACAACACAACATATCACACTGCAGTCACTGGACCATACAGTAATATAACACAACACATCACATCACACTGCAGTCACTGGACCACACAGTAATATAACAACACAACATATCACACTGTAGTCACTGGACCATA
>NC_138301.1:122595512-122643012 GCF_965601325.2 Salmo salar | reverse complement strand
GCCTGGCATCACTGCTACTGCCTGTCATCAGATCACTGCTATTGCCTGGCATCACTGCTACCGCCTGGCATCACTGCTACTGCCTGGCATCAGATCACTGCTATTGCCTGACATCACTGCTACTGCCTGGCATCACTGCTACTGCCTGGCATCACTGCTACTGCCTGGCATCAGATCACTGCTACTGCCTGGCATCACTGCTACTGCCTGGCATCAGATCACTGCTACTGCCTGGCATCACTGCTACTGCCTGGCATCACTGCTACTGCCTGGCATCACTGCTACAGCCTGGCATCAGATCACTGCTACCGCCTGGCATCAGGTCACTGCTATTGCCTGGCATCACTGCTACTGCCTGGCATCACTGCTACTGCCTGGCATCAGATCACTGCTATTGGCTGGCATCACTGCTACTGCCTGGCAACAGATCACTGCTACTGCCTGGCATCAGATCACTGCTACTGCCTGGCATCACTGCTACTGCCTGGAATCACTGCTACCGCCTGGCATCACTGCTACTGCCTGGCATCACTGCTACTGCCTGGCATCACTGCTACTGCCTGGCATCAGATCACTGCTACTGCCTGGCATCACTGCTACTGCCTGGCATCACTGCTACTGCCTGGCATCACTGCTCTGCCTGGCATCACTGCTACAGCCTGGCATCAGATCACTGCTACTGCCTGGCATCACTGCTACTGCCTGGCATCACTGCTACTGCGTGGCATCACTGCTACTGCCTGGCATCACTGCTACTGCCTGGCATCACTGCTACAGCCTGGCATCACTGCTACAGCCTGGCATCACTGCTACAGCCTGGCATCAGATCACTGCTACTGCCTGGCATCACTGCTACTGCCTGGCATCCCTGCTACTGCCTGGCATCAGATCACTGCTACTGCCTGGCATCAGATCACTGCTACTGCTTGGCATCAGATCACTGCTACTGCCTGGCATCACTGCTACTGCCTGGCATCACTGCTACAGCCTGGCATCACTGCTACTGCCTGGCATCACTGCTACAGCCTGGCATCACTGCTACAGCCTGGCATCACTGCTACTGCGTGGCATCACTGCTACTGCCTGGCATCACTGCTACTGCCTGGCATCAGATCACTGCTATTGCCTGGCATCAGATCACTGCTACTGCCTGGCATCAGATCACTGCTACTGCCTGGCATCAGATCACTGCTACTGCCTGGCATCAGATCACTGCTACTGCCTGGCATCAGATCACTGCTATTGCCTGGCATCAGATCACTGCTACTGCCTGGCATCAGATCACTGCTATTGCCTGGCATCACTGCTACTGCCTGGCATCACTGCTACAGCCTGGCATCACTGCTACCGCCTGGCATCACTGCTACTGCCTGGCATCACTGCTACTGGCTGTCATCACTGCTACTGCCTGGCATCAGATCACTGCTACTGCCTGGCATCACTGCTACTGCCTGGCATCACTGCTACTGCCTGGCATCAGATCACTGCTACTGCCTGGCATCACTGCTACTGCCTGGCATCACTGCTACTGCCTGGCATCACTGCTCTGCCTGGCATCACTGCTACAGCCTGGCATCAGATCACTGCTACTGCCTGGCATCACTGCTACTGCCTGGCATCACTGCTACTGCGTGGCATCACTGCTAATGCCTGGCATCACTGCTACTGCCTGGCATCACTGCTACAGCCTGGCATCACTGCTACAGCCTGGCATCACTGCTACAGCCTGGCATCACTGCTACAGCCTGGCATCAGATCACTGCTACTGCCTGGCATCACTGCTACTGCCTGGCATCACTGCTACTGCCTGGCATCAGATCACTGCTACTGCCTGGCATCAGATCACTGCTACTGCTTGGCATCAGATCACTGCTACTGCCTGGCATCACTGCTACTGCCTGGCATCACTGCTACAGCCTGGCATCAATGCTACTGCCTGGCATCACTGCTACTGCCTGGCATCACTGCTACAGCCTGGCATCACTGCTACAGCCTGGCATCACTGCTACTGCGTGGCATCACTGCTACTGCCTGGCATCACTGCTACTGCCTGGCATCAGATCACTGCTATTGCCTGGCATCAGATCACTGCTACTGCCTGGCATCAGATCACTGCTACTGCCTGGCATCAGATCACTGCTACTGCCTGGCATCAGATCACTGCTACTGCCTGGCATCAGATCACTGCTATTGCCTGGCATCAGATCACTGCTACTGCCTGGCATCAGATCACTGCTATTGCCTGGCATCACTGCTACTGCCTGGCATCACTGCTACAGCCTGGCATCACTGCTACCGCCTGGCATCACTGCTACTGCCTGGCATCACTGCTACTGGCTGTCATCACTGCTACTGCCTGGCATCAGATCACTGCTACTGCCTGGCATCACTGCTACCGCCTGGCATCACTGCTACTGCCTGGCATCGACTCTTTCAAACTGGATGACACACATAGAAAGGTTGATCTAACCTTGTGTGTGTCAACTACAGCTTACTGGTCTGACACACACACACACACACAGGGGTTTTCTCCTCTAATGACATCGATGGATCATTCTGTCGTCTCCATTAGTTCAATAAAGACGATTATCAGATTCCGCCGAGACGGATAAAATATGTACTGATGGAGGTGTGTAGATGTGTGTGTGTGTGTAGGTGTGTGTGTAGATGTGTGTGTGTGTGTGTGTGTGTAGATGTGTGTGTGTGTGTGTAGATGTGTGTGTGTGTGTAGATGTGTGTGTGTGTGTGTGTGTGTGTAGATGTGTGTGTGTGTGTAGATGTGTGTGTGTGTGTGTGTGTAGATGTGTGTGTGTGTGTGTGTAGATGTGTGTGTGTGTGTAGATGTGTGTGTGTGTGTGTGTGTGTGTAGATGTGTGTGTGTAGATGTGTGTGTGTGTGTGTGTGTGTAGATGTGTGTGTGTGTGTGTATGTATGTTTGTGTAGATGTGTGTGTGTGTAGATGTGTGAGTGTGTGTGTGTGTGTCTGGGTGTGTGTGTGTGTGTGTGTGTGTGCGCGTGTGTGCGCGCGTGTGTGTGTGTGTGTGTGTGTGTGTGTGTGTGTGTGTGTGTGTGTGTGTGTATGTATGTTTGTGTAGATGTGTGTGTGTGTAGATGTGTGTGTGTGTGTGTGTGTGTGTGTGTGTGTGTGTGTGTGTGTGTGTGTGTGTGTGTGTGTGTGCGTGTGTGTGTGTGTGTGTGTGTGTGTATAGATGTGTGTGTGTGTGTGTCATACCAGTCGTTACAACAGTCAGCCTGTCAGTACTGCGACTAAACAGCATCATTATTAGTGGAAAACATCGGTACACCCTGAAAAAATATGTCTTAATGATGTTTTATATTGTTTATTTATTTAAACCTTTATTTAACGAGGAAATTCTTATTTACAATGACGGCCTACCCCCCGGGCCAAAACGCGGACGACGCTGGGCCAATTGTGCACCGCCCTATGGGACTCCCAATCACAGCCGGATGTGATGCAGCCTGGATTTGAACCAGGGTCTGTAGTGATGCCTCTTAGCACTGAGATGCAGTGCCTTAGACCGCTGTGATACAGCCTGGAATCGAACCAGGGTCTGTACTGACGCCTCTTAGCACTGAGATGCAGTGCCTTAGACCGCTGTGATACAGCCTGGAATCGAACCAGGGTCTGTAGTGACGCCTCTTAGCACTGAGATGCAGTGCCTTAGACCGCTGTGATACAGCCTGGAATCGAACCAGGGTCTGTAGTGACGCCTCTTAGCACTGAGATGCAGTGCCTTAGACCGCTGTGATACAGCCTGGAATCGAACCAGGGTCTGTAGTGACGCCTCTTAGCACTGAGATGCAGTGCCTTAGACCGCTGTGATACAGCCTGGAATCGAACCAGGGTCTGTAGTGACGCCTCTTAGCACTGAGATGCAGTGCCTTAGACCGCTGCGCCCCTCGGGAGCCCAGCATCAGGAGGGTTGTGTCTCCCTGGGCCTTTACATATATAAATATCATTTTATACTGTATTATATCGCTACTTTCCAAGTATCGAATTGTACAAATTGAATTACTATTTTATATATATATATATAATAGTAATTCAATTTTACACAACCCTATGAAGTCCCATAGGAGCTATGTGGGCTTCATATCTTTCTCCCACAGCCCATAATACTGTCTAGTCGTTAAATCAAATATAACAACATATGCTATTTAGCAGACACTTTTATCCAAAGAGATTTACATTATTTTATTTTATTTTTTACATTTTTTTTACATAAAAGGTGGTCCTGGGAATTGAACACACTATCCTGGTGTCGCAAGCAACGATTCTTTACCAACCCGAGTAAGGTGAATACATGCAGTCGGACAACTGACTAGGTATCCCCCCCCCCCACCCCCATTCCCTTTCCCCTGACACCATTATCCACCATCTATTCAGCTCTGAAACATCTGCTACCCCTGCAGCCAAGGACTGGTCTCCATGACAACGGGGGGCATCGTCTGTCTCCGGTAATGAGCTGGGGGTGGGGTGGGGGGGGGGGGGGGGAGACACTTGGCTTTGACAGTGAATGAAAAGGGAGCATTTACAGGGACACCCCAGCCCCTCCCCCTGGCCCTCCTCCCTCCTGCCCCTCCCCCAGCCCCTCCCCATGGCCCCTCTCCCTGGCCCTCCCCCAGCCTCTCTCCCTGGCCCTCCCCCAGCCTCTCTCCCTGGCCCTCCCCCAGCCCCTCCCCCTGGCACTCCTACCCCCTGCCCCTCCCCCATCATGTTGTCTCATGTTGTCATTATGTTTTCTACACCTAACATTCTCACTTCTCTCCCCACGCTATCTGGTGTGTGGGTGTGCGCGGGTGTTGCATGCATGTATGCCTGTGTGTGTGTGTGTGTGTACCTGTGTGTGCCTGCGTGTGTGTACCTGTGTGTGCCTGCGTGTGTGTACCTGTGTGTGTACCTGTGTGTACCTGCGTGTGTGTACCTGTGTGTGTGTACCTGTGTGTGTGTGTGTACCTGTGTCTCACCTGGTGACTGGGGTTTAGGAGGCACCACAGCCAGCCTCTTAGGAGAGGAAGGGAGGGACCCTGTGATCTCACCTGGTGACTGGGGTTTAGGAGGCACCACAGCCAGCCTCTTAGGAGAGGAAGGGAGGGACCCTGTGATCTCACCTGGTGACTGGGGTTTAGGAGGCACCACAGCCAGCCTCTTAGGAGAGGAAGGGAGGGACCCTGTGATCTCACCTGGTGACTGGGGTTTAGGAGGCACCACAGCCAGCCTCTTAGGAGAGGAAGGGAGGGACCTTGTGATCTCACCTGGTGACTGGGGTTTAGGAGGCACCACAGCCAGCCTCTTAGGAGAGGAAGGGAGGGACCCTGTGATCTCACCTGGTGACTGGGGTTTAGGAGGCACCACAGCCAGCCTCTTAGGAGAGGAAGGGAGGGACCCTGTGATCTCACCTGGTGACTGGGGTTTAGGAGGCACCACAGCCAGCCTCTTAGGAGAGGAAGGGAGGGACCCTGTGATCTCACCTGGTGACTGGGGTTTAGGAGGCACCACAGCCAGCCTCTTAGGAGAGGAAGGGAGGGACCCTGTGATCTCACCTGGTGACTGGGGTTTAGGAGGCACCACAGCCAGCCTCTTAGGAGAGGAAGGGAGGGACCCTGTGATCTCACCTGGTGACTGGGGTTTAGGAGGCACCACAGCCAGCCTCTTAGGAGAGGAAGGGAGGGACCCTGTGATCTCACCTGGTGACTGGGGTTTAGGAGGCACCACAGCCAGCCTCTTAGGAGAGGAAGGGAGGGACCCTGTGTCTCACCTGGCAGCCAGCCTCTTAGGAGAGGAAGGGAGGGACCTTGTGATCTCACCTGGTGACTGGGGTTTAGGAGGCACCACAGCCAGCCTCTTAGGAGAGGAAGGGAGGGACCCTGTGATCTCACCTGGTGACTGGGGTTTAGGAGGCACCACAGCCAGCCTCTTAGGAGAGGAAGGGAGGGACCCTGTGATCTCACCTGGTGACTGGGGTTTAGGAGGCTCCACAGCCAGCCTCTTAGGAGAGGAAGGGAGGGACCCTGTGATCTCACCTGGTGAATGGGGTTTAGGAGGCACCACAGCCAGCCTCTTAGGAGAGGAAGGGAGGGACCCTGTGATCTCACCTGGTGACTGGGGTTTAGGAGACACCACAGCCAGCCTCTTAGGAGAGGAAGGGAGGGACCCTGTGATCTCACCTGGTGACTGGGGTTTAGGAGGCACCACAGCCAGCCTCTTAGGAGAGGAAGGGAGGGACCCTGTGATCTCACCTGGTGACTGGGGTTTAGGAGGCACCACAGCCAGCCTCTTAGGAGAGGAAGGGAGGGACCCTGTGATCTCACCTGGTGACTGGGGTTTAGGAGGCACCACAGCCAGCCTCTTAGGAGAGGAAGGGAGGGACCCTGTGATCTCACCTGGTGACTGGGGTTTAGGAGGCACCACAGCCAGCCTCTTAGGAGAGGAAGGGAGGGACCCTGTGATCTCACCTGGTGACTGGGGTTTAGGAGGCACCACAGCCAGCCTCTTAGGAGAGGAAGGGAGGGACCTTGTGATCTCACCTGGTGACTGGGGTTTAGGAGGCACCACAGCCAGCCTCTTAGGAGAGGAAGGGAGGGACCCTGTGATCTCACCTGGTGACTGGGGTTTAGGAGGCACCACAGCCAGCCTCTTAGGAGAGGAAGGGAGGGACCCTGTGATCTCACCTGGTGACTGGGGTTTAGGAGGCACCACAGCCAGCCTCTTAGGAGAGGAAGGGAGGGACCTTGTGATCTCACCTGGTGACTGGGGTTTAGGAGGCACCACAGCCAGCCTCTTAGGAGAGGAAGGGAGGGACCCTGTGATCTCACCTGGTGACTGGGGTTTAGGAGGCACCACAGCCAGCCTCTTAGGAGAGGAAGGGAGGGACCCTGTGATCTCACCTGGTGACTGGGGTTTAGGAGGCACCACAGCCAGCCTCTTAGGAGAGGAAGGGAGGGACCCTGTGATCTCACCTGGTGACTGGGGTTTAGGAGGCACCACAGCCAGCCTCTTAGGAGAGGAAGGGAGGGACCCTGTGATCTCACCTGGTGACTGGGGTTTAGGAGGCACCACAGCCAGCCTCTTAGGAGAGGAAGGGAGGGACCCTGTGAATTCACCTGGTGACTGGGGTTTAGGAGGCACCACAGCCAGCCTCTTAGGAGAGGAAGGGAGGGACCCTGTGATCTCACCTGGTGACTGGGGTTTAGGAGGCACCACAGCCAGCCTCTTAGGAGAGGAAGGGAGGGACCCTGTGATCTCACCTGGTGACTGGGGTTTAGGAGGCACCACAGCCAGCCTCTTAGGAGAGGAAGGGAGGGACCCTGTGATCTCACCTGGTGACTGGGGTTTAGGAGGCACCACAGCCAGCCTCTTAGGAGAGGAAGGGAGGGACCTTGTGATCTCAGAACTCCTCGGGAACTCCTTCCTCACACCTGTCATCAAACACAGCAACAAATCACAAACATAGAATTAAGCAATCAACCAATCAGAGACAATCAAAAAATGCATTAATTAAGCAATTATAACATTTCAACCAATTATGTTATCGGTCTAAGCAATCAATATCTAATCTTCAACATCACCCTCCTTTTCTCTCTACCCATATCTTCCATTTAATCAGTTTAAGCTCCCTTTTCCTGATAATTAGACCAGGGATAAAAAAAATCTCTCCTTCTCAAATAAATTCAAAGGGCTTTATTGGCATGGGAACATATGTTTACATTTCTAAACTAAATGGAATAGACAATAAACAAAAGTGAAATAAACAAGGGAAACATTAGTAAACATTAATTACACTCACAAAAGTTTTTAAATAATATAGACATTTTAAATGTTATATTATTGGCTATGTACAGTGTTGTCACAATGTGCAAGTAGTTGAAGAATGTCAGGGAACATAAATAAACAGACACTGGTCGCCCTGTTCTCATGACAACAGGTCACAAATGCTGCTGTTGTGACGGCACACTGCGATACATCACCTAACAGATATGGGACTTTATCAAGGATTGATTTGTTTTCAAATTCTTTGTGTGTCTGTGTAATCTGAGAGAAATATGTTTCTAATGTGGTCATATATTTGGAAGGAGGTTAGGAAGTGCAGCTCAGTTTCCACCTCATTTTGTGGGCAGTGTTGCACATAGCGTCCTCTCTCAATAGCAAGGCTATGCTCACTGAGTGTGTACATAGTCAAGGATTTTCTTAATTTGGGGTCAGTCACAGTGGTCAGGTATTTTTTCCACTGGGCCAGATAGCATTCTAGTTTACTCTGTTTTTTTAGTTGATTCTTTCTAATGTGTCAAATAGTTATCTTGTTGTTTTCTCATGATTTGGTTGGGTCTAATTGTGTTTCTGTCCTGGGGCTCCGTGGGGTCTGTTTGTGTTTGTGAACAGAGCCCCAGGACCAGCTGGCTGAGGGGACTCTTCTCTAGGTTCATCTCTCTGTTGAAGAGGGCTTTGTGGTGGAGTGTGTGTGCATCGCTTCCTGGTGGTTGTTGAATTTAATGTCTCTTTTCTGGATGTTGATAATTAGTGGATACAGTCCTAATTCTGATCTGCATTGTTTGGTGTTTTACATTGTACATTTTTACATTTGAGTAATTTAGCAGATGCTCTTATCCAGAGCGACTTACAGTAGTGAATGCATACATTTCATAATTTTTTTTTCTTCCGTACTGGTCCCCCGTGGGAATCGAACCCACAACCCTGGCGTTGCAAACACCATGCTCTACCAACTGAGCCACACGGGACCTGCGAATGATGTTGTACACAAAGTGTACTGTTACAGAATTCTGCATGCAGAGTCTCAATTGGGTGTTTGTCTCATTTTGTGAATTCTTGCTTGGTGAGTGGATCCCAGACATCACAATGAGTTCAATAACTGATTGAAGTGTTTTTTTTCCAGATCCTCATTTGGATATTGAGTTTTATGTTCCTTCTGATGGCATAGAAGGCCCTTCTTCCTTTGTCTCTTACATCGTTCGCAGCCTTGTGGAAGTTACCTGTGGTGTTTTATGTTTAGGCCCGAGGTAGGTGTAATTCTTTGTGTGCTCTAGGGCAACCGTGTCTAGATGGAATTTGTATTTTGTTGTCTTGACTAATGGACCTTGTTTGGAACACCATCATTTTTGTCCTACTGATATTTACTGTCAGGGCCCAAGTCTGACAGAATCTGTGCAGAAGATCTAGGTGCTGCTGTAGGCCCTCCTTGGTTGGGGACAGAAGCACCAGATCATCTGCAAACAGTAGACATTTGAGTCCAGTAGGGTGAAGCCGGGTGCTGCAGACTGTTCTAGTGCCCTCACCAAGTCATTGATATATATGTTGAAGAGGGTGGGGCTCGAGCTGCATCCCTGTCTCACCCCACGGACCTGAGGAAAGAAATCTCTGTGTTTTTTGCCAATTTTAACCGCACACTTGTTGTTTGTGTAAATTGATTTTATAACATCATATGCTTCGACCCCCCCCCCCCCCAGCACCGCTTTCCATCAATTTGTATAGCAGACTCTCATGACAAATTGAGTCAAAAGCTTTTTTTTTTTTTTAAATCAACAAAGCATAAGAAGACTTTGCTTTTCTTTTGTTTTGTTTGTCAATAAAGTTGTGCAGAGTGAATACGTGGTCTGTTTTATTTTGGTAAGAATCCAATTTGACATTTGCCCATAACATTGTTTTCACTGAGGTAATGTTGGAATCTGATGTTAATGATAATGCAGAGGGTTTTCCGAAGGTTGCTGGTGATGCATATTCCACTGTAATTATTGGGGTCAAATTTTTCTCCACTTTTTTTTGAGAGACCTGAAAATAGTTGTGAAGCGATGCTCCCCATCCAACCTGACAGAGCTTGAGAGGTTCTGCAGAGAAGAATAAGAGAAACTCCCCAAATACCGGTGTGCCAAGCTTGTAGCGTCATACCCAAGAAGATTCAAGTCTAATCTCTGCCAAAGGTGCTTCAACAAAGTAATGAGTAAAGGGTCTGAATACTTATGTAAATGTGATACTTCATTTTTTTTATATATATAAATGTGCAAACAATTCTAAAAACCTGTTTTTGCTTTGTCATTATGGGGTATTGTGTGCTGATTGATGAGGGGGAAAAAAACAATTTAATCCATTTTAGAATAAGGCATGGAACATAACACAATGTGGAAAAAGTCAAGGGGTCTGAATACTTTCCGAATGCACTGTATAACAGTCTATTGGTTCCAAGAATTTTGTATAATCATATATAAATTGAAAAACAAACTTTTGAATCCAACGTCGTTTTATGTACAACTTTGTAAACCATGTGCCATGGAATCGGTACATCGGAAATATCTTCCCAACTATTTTGTAATCTATATGGCACAGGTCCTTAACCTTTTCAGGATCGGACCTATTTTTCCAATTTTCGACTAAAATGACATACCCAAATCTAACTCCCTGTAACTCAGGCCCTGAAGCAAGGATATGCATATTCTTGGTACCATTTGAAAGGAAACACTTTGAAGTCTGTGGAAATGGTCATTTTATTTCTTACATTGGATTACAGACAATACACTCGTGGTTTTGTTGCATTAATGATTGTGTCTTAATTAAGTGATCACACCTTTGATTACACATTGGATAGATACACTACATGACCAAAAGTATGTAGACACCTGCTCGTCAAACATCTCATTTCAAAATCATGGGCATTAATATGGAGTTGGTCCCCCTCTTTCCTGCTATAACAGCCTCCACTCTTCTGGGAAGGCTTTCCACTAGATGTTGTAACATTGCTGATATAACAGCCTCCACTCTTCTGGGAAGGCTTTCCACTAGATGTTGTAACATTGCTGAGGGGACTTGCTTCCATTCAGCCACAAGAGTATTAGTGAGGTCGGGCACTGATGTTGGGTGATTAGGCCTGGCTCACAGTCGCAGTTCCAATTCATCCCAAAGTTGTTCGATGGGGTTGAGGTCAGGGTTCTGTGTAGGCCAGTCAAGTTCTTCCACACCGATCTCAACAAACCATTTCTGTATGGACCTTGCTTTGTGCATGGGGGCATTGTCATGCTGAAACAGGAAAGGGCCTTCCCCAAACTGTTGCCACAAAGTTGGAAGCACAGAATCGTCTAGAATGTCATTGTATGCTGTAGCGTTAAGTTTCCCCTTCACTGGAACTAAGGGGCCTGAACCAATGAAAAACAGCCCCAGACCATTATTCCTCCTCCACCAAACTTTACAGTTGGCACTATGCAGTTGGGTAGGTAGCGTTCTCCTGGCATCCGCCAAACCCAGATTTGTCCGTCGGACTGCCAGATGGTGAAGCGTGATTCATCACTCCAGAGAACGTGTTTCCAGTGCTCCAGAGTCCAATGGTGGCGAGCACTTCACCACTCCAGCCAACGCTTGGCATTGCTCATGGTGATCTTAGGCTTGTGTGCGGCTACTCGGCCATGGAAACCCATTTCATGAAGCTCCCAACTAACAGTTCTTGTGCTGACGTTGCTTCCAGAGGAAGTTTGGAACTCGGTAGAGTCTCTTTCTGTGAGCTTGTGTGGCCTACCACTTTGTAGCTAAGCCGTTGTTGCTCCTAGATGTTTCCACATCACAATAACAGCGCTTACAGTTGACCCAGGGCAGCTCTTTTGCCGGGCAGAAATTTGACGAAACCGACTTGTTGTAAAGGTGGCATCCTGTGATGCTGCCACGTATCTTACAAAGTTTGCTACTGGATTAACTGTTGTCATTACACATGTGACAATAAACATATATTTTAAATCAATGGTTGTGTGGTGAGAGATGTTTACAAACCAGATGAATGAACCATGTCGGGTTTTGAATGAAAGACTGGCTGCATTACAATTCTGACCAGTTTGGAGTTTAGTACTAAGAGTTAAAAAAAATTTACCACATACTTTTGAAAATCGTACCAAAGCGATTACATTTTTTTTTTTTTTATCTTTAAGTGCAAAATTTACCATGAACCTCGTTGTAATACGGCGATGTGATTTATGTTGAAACTTTTTGCGTTATAAAGAGAGTTTACTTTATGTATTCCTGAATGAACTCAACTCCAGTTAAATAATCACCTTGTTATAACGGACAATGTTGAATACATTTTTCATATTAAATCACAGCCGGACTACAATGAGGTTAATGGTTAAAATGCACTGTACAGTTAATGTGTACTGTGTGGTTAATGTGTACTGTGTAGTTAATGTGTACTATATAGTTGATGTATACTGTGTAGTTAATGTGTACTGTACAGTTAATGTGTACTGTATAGTTAATGTATATTGTGTAGTTAATGTGTACTGTGTGTAGTTAATGTGTACTGTGTAGTTAATGTGTACTATATAGTTAATGTGTACTATATAGTTAATGTGTACTGTGTAGTTAATGTGTACTGTGTAGATAATGTGTACTATATAGTTAATGTGTACTGTGTATATAATGTGTACTATGTATTAATGTGTACTATGTGGTAATTTTGTGTACTATGTGGTTATTTTGTGTATTATGTGTGGTTAATGTGTACAATGTGGTAATTTTGTGTACTATGTGGTTAATGTGTACTATATGGTTAATGTGTACTGTGTAGTTAATGTGTACTGTGTAGATAATATGTACTATATAGTTAATGTATACTGTGTAGTTAATGTGTACTATATAGTTAATGTATACTATGTAGTTAATATGTACTGTATAGTTAATGTTTACTATATAGTTCATGTGTACAATGTGGTAATTTTGTGTATTATGTGGTTAATGTATACTGTGTGGTTAATGTGTAGTGTACAGTTAATGTGTACTGTATAGTTAATGTATATTGTGTAGTTAATGTGTACTGTGTGTAGTTAATGTGTACTGTGTAGTTAATGTGTACTGTGTAGATAATATGTACTATATAGTTAATGTATACTGTGTAGATAATATGTACTATATAGTTAATGTATACTGTGTGGTTAATGTGTACTGTATAGTTAATGTGTACTGTGTAGTTAATGTGTACTATATAGTTAATGTATACTGTGTAGTTAATGTGTACTATATAGTTAATGTGTACAGTGTAGTTATTGTGTACTGTATAGTTAATGTATACTGTGTAGTTAATGTATACTGTGTAGTTAATGTGTACTGTGTAGTTATTGTGTACTATATAGTTAATGTATACTGTGTAGTTAATGTATACTGTGTAGTTAATGTGTACTGTGTAGTTAATGTGTACTATATAGTTAATGTATACTGTGTAGTTAATGTGTACTATATAGTTAATGTGTACAGTGTAGTTATTGTGTACTGTATAGTTAATGTATACTGTGTAGTTAATGTATACTGTGTAGTTAATGTGTACTGTGTAGTTATTGTGTACTATATAGTTAATGTATACTGTGTAGTTAATGTATACTCTGTAGTTAATGTATTCTGTGTAGTTAATGTATACTGTGTAGTTAATGTGTACTATATAGTTAATGTGTACAGTTTAGTTATTGTGTACTATATAGTTATTGTGTACTATATAGTTAATGTGTACTGTGTAGTTATTGTGTGCCATATGAGCCTGTGCATTCCTCACCAATAGGTGACCCTCTGGGCTGAGCAGGCAGGTATCTTCGAGGCAGGGCCGGGGTAGATGGGGGCTGTAGGCTACGGGTGGTATAGTTTGGGGGTCCCCCTCCTCTCTGGGGGTCTGTACAGGGGGGGCTGGTCACTCTGTAGAGGGGAGGGTCCACACACACACTGGGCCCTGGAGAAAACAGAGGACACAATCACACACAGTTTATCAGAGTTAAGGGGATCTCTCTCTCTCTCTCTCTCTCTCTCTCTCTCTCTCTCTCTCTCTCTCTCTCTCTCTCTCTCTCTCTCTCTCCCTCTCTCCCTCTCTCCCTCTCTCCCTCTCTCCCTCTCCAAACCGTGCTTCTTAACACCCGCCCCGCTTAACCCGAAAGCCAGCCGCACCAATGTGTAGGAGATTAGAACGCGATGAGTCATGTAAAGCCCCACCAGGCAAAAACCTCCCCAGCCAAGTAGTGCACCTGATTCAACGCGGGGTAGATTCTATTTTAAGGAGAGGTGTTGAGAAGCTGTTACCTAACCCTCTTCATTGTTGGTAGCCAGCTGTTAAGCCATTGAAACACACACACACACACACACACACACACACACACACACACACACACACCACACACACAGAGAGCATGTCCTTGACACACAGCCTTATGGGTAATTCTGGGAGAAATCAGTAGCCTTGCCAATCAGATCATGTGGGACTACTGTCCAGTAAACTAAACGAGCTGGCTTTAATCACACACACACACACACACACACACACACACACACACACACACACACACACACACACACACACACACACACACACACACACACACACACACACACACACACACACACACACACACACACACACACACACACACACACACACACACACACACACACACAGAGCTGTAGGAAGTGGTTTCATCAGAATATCACTGTATTCGTCTTCATTACTTTCCAACTGTCAGCATAGTTGAAGTTGCACCAATATTGAATTGAAGGTCTCTGGGGGAGAAGAAGGAATTCACTTTGCTGTTTCCCTTCTCTCTCTCTCTGTGTGTGTGTGTGTGTGTGTGTGTGTGTGTGTGTGTGCGTTGAGCGTCCTTCCAGTGTTAATTAGGAAATCATTTAGTTCTGTTTGTTTGTCATGCAAGAAGACAACCATATATTGGACTATGTTGTAGTAGACATTGTCATGTAAGTAGACAACGACCACATCTCAGACTAAACAGTCACATGTTGTCACAGCAGTTCGAAGGATCAGACCAAAATACAGAGTGTTCGTGGTTTCCACATACTTATATTTATTGTGAAACGTTGCAAAACACCAAATACTTGAAAATACAAAACGCAACAAACCGTGACGCAGAGAGGACAACACACTATTCAAAAGATAATCACCCACAAAACAGGAAGAGAAAAACCCCTACTTAAATATGATCTCTAATCAGAGGCAACGAGGATCAGCTGCCTCCAATTAGAGATCAACCCCCAAACAATCCCAACATAGAAATAGACAAACTAGAACTTAAACATAGAAATAGAAAACATAGAACAAACACCCCCAGTCACGTCCTGACCTACTCTGCCATAGAAAATAACAACTTACTATGGTCAGGACGTGACACATGTAGTAAACCTGGTGGGATTGTAACCAACAGGCAGAACTTAACCCGCTCCTGCAGGTTACCGCAGAATGTCTTCAAATGCTACTAACAGAAGATAACATGCACCAGCGGGCCGAACTAAGCTTGACTGCAACGAGTCAAGTGATGATGATACCCCGACATCTCCTTGTTACCGTGTCTGAACAAACACCATTGTAAATACTACCTACAGTGGCAAGAAAAAGTATGTGAACCCTTTGGAATTACCTGGATTTCTGCATAAATTGGTCATCACATTTGATCTGATCAAAAATAGACAAACATAGTGTGCTTAATCGAATAACACACAAATTATTGTATTTTTCTTGTCTATATTGAATACATCATTTAAACATTCACAGTGTAGGGTTGGGAAAAGTATATGAACCCCCTAGGCTAATGACTTCTCCAAAAGCTAATTGGAGTCAGGAGTCAGCTAACCTGTAGTCCAATCAATAAGATAAAATTGGAGATGTTGGTTAGAGCTTCCTTGCCGTATAAAACACACTCACAAAATATGAGTTTGCTATTCACAAGAAGCATTGGTTGATGTGAACAATGCCTCAAACAAAACAGATCTCAGAAGACCTAAGATTAAGAATTGTTGAATTGCATAAAGCTGGAAAGGGTTACAAAAGTATCTCTAAAAGCCTTGATGTTCATCAGTCCACAGTAAGACAAATTGTCCATAAATGGAGAAAGTTTAGCACTGTTGCTACTCTCCTTAGGACTGGCTGTCCTGCAAAGATGACTGCAAGACCACAGCACAGACTGCTCAATGAGGTTAAGAAGAATCCTAGAGTGTCAGCGAAAGACTTACAGAAATCTCTGGAACATGCTAACATCTCTGTTGACAAGTCTACGATACGTAAAACACTAAACAAGAATGGTGTTCATGGGAGGACACCATGGAAGAAGCCACTGCTGTCCAATAAAAACATTGAAGTTTGCAAAAGTGCACCAGGATGTTCCACAGCGCTACTGGCAAAATATTCTGTGGACAGATGAAACTAAAGTTGAGTTGTTTGAAAGGAACACACAACACTGTGTGTGGAGAAAAAAAGGTACAGCACACCAACATCAAAACCTCATCCCAACTGTAAAGTATGGTGAAGGGAGCATCATGGTTTGAGGCTGCTTTGCTGCCTAAGGGCCTGGACAGCTTGGTATCATTGACGGAAAAATGAATCCCAAGTTTATCACGACATTTTGCAGGAGAATGTTAGGCTATCTGTCCGCCAATTGAAGCTCAAGAGAAGTTGGTTGATGCAACAGGACAACGACCCAACACACAGAAGTAAATCAACGACAGAATGGCTTCAACAGAAGAAAATACGCCTTCTGGAGTGGCCTAGTCAGGTTCCTGATTTCAACACGATTGAGATGCTGTGGCATGACCTCAAGAGAGCAGTTCACACCAGACATGCCAAGAGCATTGCTGAACTGAAACAGTTTTGTAAAGAGGTATGGTCCAAAATTCCTCCTGACCGTTTTGTAGGTCTTTTGGTTGAGGTTATTGCTGCCAAAGGAGGGTCAACCAGTTATTAAATCAGGCTTCAGGGTTCACATACCTTTTCCACCCTGCACTGTGAATGTTTACAGGGTGTGTTCATTTATTTTCCCTTTTGTACTCTAACTATTTGCACATCATTACAACAGAAAATATAGTGATTATTATTGAGTCCTTTATAGGTAATGTAGACGCGACACTTCTAAAGTCAATCCATTGGATCCCAAACTAGGGGTCGCCAAATATGAAAATGGGGTCGCGAGAGAATTTCCAAAATTCTGGTAAAAAAAATATAAATAACAATAATAAAATAAAAACATACTGACTCAAATTACATTTAATTAAAAAAAAATGTTTAGTCCTAGTTGGGCAAATAAAATTGCTGTACATTCGTACCCGAAGGGTAACTTGACTAGTGTAGTGGAACATCTGAAAGAGCTCAGCAGTGGTCTCACAAACAAACCTCAAACCAAAGCGAATGCTTTGTGTGTGGTGATGAAGCATTTACCGATGTTGAATTCATATGTTCCTTTCCCCCTCTGAGAATGAATTGCACTATGTGAAGGGTTGAAACTGAATGACAATGGAGGTCATTTAATTGTAAGAACGTTTTTCCTTTTCCCTCTTTTCCCATCAGGCTTGTTTGATGAAAATGCTTGTAAGTAATTTTCTATTAGGTTGAGACTCAGTCTCAAAGGGGAGGAAACGTGGTGGAAAATGTATTAATAGACATGCTATGACTGTTTTTCTGCTGATACAAACTGGTCTTGTGTGACTTAGTCATAAGTTTGGGCGTACTGACAAGAGCAGTTTGGGTGCGACCGCAGTTAGTGGCATTCTACAAGAACTTGGCTGTGTGGAAACTTGCAAGAAGGAACAGACAACGGTGGCAATGTGAGCTGTCTTAACCTCTTACATCTAGACGTTCCGCTAGCGGAACACCTGCTCCAATATCCAATGATAGGCGTGGCGCGAATTACAAATTCCTCAAATACAAAAACTTCAATTTTTCAAACATATCACTATTTCACAGCATTTTAAAGACAAGACTCTCCTTTATCTAACCACACTGTCCGATTTCAAAAAGGCTTTACAGCGAGAAAGCCAGAAATAATCAGACACCCATTTTTCAAGCTAGCATATAATGTCACAAAAACCCAGAAGACAGCTAAATGCAGCACTAACCTTTGATGATCTTCATCAGATGACACACCTAGGACATTATGTTATACAATACATGCATGTTTTGTTCAATCAAGTTCATATTTATATCAAAAAACAGCTTTTTACATTAGCATGTGACGTTCAGAACTAGCATACCCCCCGCAAACTTCCGGAGGAATTTGCTAACAATTTACTAAATTACTCACGATAAACGTTCACAAAAAGCATAACAATTATTTTAAGAATTATAGATACAGAACTCCTCTATGCACTCGATATGTCCGATTTTAAAATAGCTTTTTGGTGAAAGCACATTTTGCAATATTCTAAGTACATAGCCCGGCATCACGGGCTAGCTATTTAGACACCCGGCAAGTTTAGCACTCACCAATATCAGATTTACTATTATAAAAGTTTGATTACCTTTTGTTGTCTTCGTCAGAATGTACTCCCAGGACTGCTACTTCAATAACAAATGTTGGTTTGGTCCAAAATAATCCATCGTTATATCCAAATTGCGGCGTTTTGTTCGTGCGTTCCAGACACTATCTGAAAGGGTAAATAAGGGTCGTGCGCATGGCGCAATTCGTGACAAAAAAAATCTAAATATTCCATTACCGTACTTTGAAGCATGTCAACCGCTGTTTAAAATACATTTTTATGCCATTTTTCTCGTAAAAAAGCGATAATATTCCGACCGGGAATGTCCATTTAGCTAAACAGAGGAAAGTAAACAAAGCTTTCGGTCGACGCGGGCACGAGCCTGAGTCTCACAGTACTGTAACCAGCCACTACCCAAACGCGCTACTTTTTTTCAGCCAGACCCTGCAAAGCCACGATTCAGCTTTTTACCGCCTTCTGAGACCCTATGGCAGCCGTAGGAAGTGTCACGGGACAGCTAAGATCCCCACTCTTCAATAAACAGAGACAAGAAGAACGACACCTTGTCAGACAGGCCACTTCCTGCATGAAATCTTCTCAGTTTTTTGCCTGCCATATGAGTTCTGTTATACTCACAGACACCATTCAAACAGTTTTAGAAAATTTGGAGTGTTTTCTATCCAAAGCCAATAATTATATGCATATTCTAGTTACTGGGCAGGAGTAGTAACCAGATTAAATCGGGTACGTTTTTTATCCAGCCGTGAAAATACTGCCCCCTAGCCATAACAGGTTAATCTGCACAGTGAAGCTAATCACCTTTTACACACCATGTTCTGCCCCCTGTTTCCACACATCTGCTAAACTGCCACATAGACAAAAGAGGTCGTACTTTCTATAAAAGCTGAGAGCCAACTCTGTTTGTTGGGATTTTATCTCTGCACTATTGAGTGATTGTTAACAGCTACATTTTTGCAAATCTTAAAGTTGTTGTTTGAAGAATCTACAGTATCTCTTCCTTACGGAATGGAATTTCCACAACAATTGGTAAATATACTTCAAATGAGCAGGCCACACTCACCAAAAAGCCATCCAGATCTCTCCTGTAGGCGCACAGACCAACATTACTGTTCTGCAGAATGAACGAGTCGTGCATTCCACCTGATCACCACATTCAGCAGCTTGTATGGAAAGTGTATGTTACGGTTAGTTTTGCTGATGATTGCATTCAACATATTGGTTCATCGAGGGATGTGAGATGCCTGTCACACCCTGATCAGTTTCACCTGTCCTTGTGATTGTCTCCACCCCCTCCAGGTGTCGCTTGTTATCACTTGGTGTATATATCCCTGTGTTTCCTGTCTCTCTGTGCCAGTTCGTCTTGTATGTTTCCAAGTCAACCAGCGTGTTTTTCAAGTGCTCCTGCCTTTTCTATTCTCTTTTACTAGTCCTCCCGGTTTTGACCTTTTGCCTGTTTACTGGACTCTGTACCTGCCTGCCTGACCTTTCTGCCTACCCTGACCTCGAGCCTACCTGCCACACTGTACCTCCTGGACTCTGATCTGGTTTTGACCTTTTGCCTGTTTTCTGGACTCTGTACCTGCCTGCCTGACCTTTCTGCCTACCCTGACCTCGAACCTACCTGCCACACTGTACCTCCTGGACTCTGAACTGGTTTTGACCTTTTGCCTGTTTACTACCATTCTCTTGCCTACTCCTTTTTGGATTATAATAATTATCAAAGACTCAAACCATCTGCCTCCCATGCCTGCATCTGGGTCTTGCCTTGTGCCCTAATAAATCCTATATAATACATAGTATATATATATATATATATATATATATATATATATATATATATATATATATATATATATATATATATATATATATATATATATATATATATATATATATATATATAATGTCCATTGGCAAGCCGTTGCAAAAAAACTGTGGGTTGATAGCACTTTGATGTTCTCCTGAAAGGAATGTGTTTGCCTTTCTAAAGTAGGTCTCTCTCCTTCACTCTAATTTAACAACTTACTGTACTTTATATGGATTATTATCGTAACAAATGCACTGATGTGGTCACATTATTTATTATATATATATATATATATATATATATATATATATATATATATCCTGTCAAGATATGTTGCATGAATTCACAATGGAAATGCAATTAAATCGAAAAAATAATGTAATTATTAGGCCTACTCTCACAATTTCACACATTTTCAACATATATTTTCCACCGATCTACGCTTGACAAACAGTTCCCTCATTCCACCACTTGGCACTGTGCATACACATGGTCATGGCTGCGAGTACATTTACGCACACTCTCAAGCAAACGATCATACAGATCAATCTCACACTTCATGTGGAAATGATCCCACGCATGCTTGATAAATTATGTTACACACTATTATTGCACACAGAGTGAATAGATGCAACATATTATGTGACTTGTTCAGCACATTTTTACTCCTTATTTAGGTTTGCCATCACAAAGGGGTTGAATACTTATTGAATCAAGACATTTCAGCTTTTTAAAAATGTTTTATTAAATAAATAAAAAATGTTGAGAAACGTAATTCCACTTTGACATTATAGCGTGTTATGTGCCAGTGACAAAACAAAACATCTCAATTGAATCCATTTTAAAGGTCGTAATGGTCTAATGCTTCTTGATGTAGCTAGATTGTAAGAGTCCGTCCACGTCATTCTTTAACGTCTCAGCCAGTTTAGTGTCTTTCCTCAGGCTCTATGCTACGTAGGCGGGGGAGTACTGTTTCTTCTGTAGCATGAGGACGCTATTCTAAATCCACTTTAATCAGTGTAGATGAAAAGGAGGGAGGGGACACAAGTTAAACAAGGACTGTTCAGGCTTGAGACAATTGAGATACAGATTGTGTAATGTGTGTCATTCAGAGGGTGAATTGGGCAAGTCAAAAATATTTTCAGTACCATTGAACGGGGGGGGGGGGGGGGGGGGGGGGTATGGTAGTAGGTGCCAGGCGCACCGGTTTGAGTGTGTCAAGAACTGCAACGCTGCAGTTGTTTTTTTTTCACGCTCAATAGTTTCCCGTGTGTATCAGGAATGGTCCACCACCCAAAGGACATCCAGCCAACTTCACACAACTGTGCGAAGCATTGGAGTCAACATGGGCCAGCAACTCTAACGTTGGCAATAGGTCTAATGTTGCCTTCCAGCCAACTCTAACGCTGATGACAACTCTAATGTTGCCTTCAAGCCAACTCTAACGCTGATGACAGCTCTAATGTTGCCTTCCAGCCAACTCTCACGTTGATGACAGCTCTAATGTTGCCTTCCAGCCAACTCTAACGCTGATGACAGCTCTAATGTTGCCTTCCAGCCAACTCTAATGCTGATGACAGCTCTAATGTTGCCTTCCAGCCAACTCTAATGCTGATGACAGCTCTAATGTTGCCTTCCAGCCAACTCTCACGCTGATGACAGCTCTAATGTTGCCTTCCAGCCAACTCTAACGCTGATGACAGCTCTAATGTTGCCTTCCAGCCATCTCTAACGTTGATGACAGCTCTAATGTTGCCTTCCAGCCAACTCTAACGCTGGTGACAGCTCTAATGTTGCCTTCCAGCCAACTCTAACGCTGGTGACAGCTCTAATGTTGCCTTCCAGCCAACTCTAACGCTGGTGACAGCTCTGTTGCCTTCCAGCCATCTCTAACGCTGATGACAGCTCTAATGTTGCCTTCCAGCCAACTCTAACGCTGGTGACAGCTCTAATGTTGCCTTCCAGCCAACTCTAACGCTGGTGACAGCTCTAATGTTGCCTTCCAGCCAACTCTAACGCTGGTGACAGCTCTAATGTTGCCTTCCAGCCAACTCTCACGTTGATGACAGCTCTAATGTTGCCTTCCAGCCAACTCTAACGCTGGTGACAGCTCTAATGTTGCCTTCCAGCCAAATCTAACGCTGGTGACAGCTCTGTTGCCTTCCAGCCATCTCTAACGCTGATGACAGCTCTAATGTTGCCTTCCAGCCAACTCTAACGCTGATGACAGCTCTAATGTTGCCTTCCAGCCAACTCTCACGTTGATGACAGCTCTAATGTTGCCTTCCAGCCAACTCTAACGCTGGTGACAGCTCTAATGTGGCCTTCTTCCAGCCAACTCTCACGCTGGTGACAACTCTGTTGCCTTCCAGCCAACTCTAATGCTGATGACAGCTCTAATGTTGCCTTCCAGCCATCTCTAACGTTGATGACAGCTCTAATGTTGCCTTCCAGCCAACTCTAACGCTGGTGACAGCTCTAATGTTGCCTTCCAGCCAACTCTAACGCTGGTGACAGCTCTAATGTTGCCTTCCAGCCAACTCTAACGCTGGTGACAGCTCTGTTGCCTTCCAGCCATCTCTAACGCTGATGACAGCTCTAATGTTGCCTTCCAGCCAACTCTAACGCTGGTGACAGCTCTAATGTTGCCTTCCAGCCAACTCTAACGCTGGTGACAGCTCTAATGTTGCCTTCCAGCCAACTCTAACGCTGGTGACAGCTCTAATGTTGCCTTCCAGCCAACTCTCACGTTGATGACAGCTCTAATGTTGCCTTCCAGCCAACTCTAACGCTGGTGACAGCTCTAATGTTGCCTTCCAGCCAAATCTAACGCTGGTGACAGCTCTGTTGCCTTCCAGCCATCTCTAACGCTGATGACAGCTCTAATGTTGCCTTCCAGCCAACTCTAACGCTGATGACAGCTCTAATGTTGCCTTCCAGCCAACTCTCACGTTGATGACAGCTCTAATGTTGCCTTCCAGCCAACTCTAACGCTGGTGACAGCTCTAATGTGGCCTTCTTCCAGCCAACTCTCACGCTGGTGACAACTCTGTTGCCTTCCAGCCAACTCTAATGCTGATGACAGCTCTAATGTTGCCTTCCAGCCAACTCTCACGTTGATGACAGCTCTAATGTTGCCTTCTTCCAGCCAACTCTAATGCTGATGACAGCTCTAATGTTGCCTTCCAGCCAACTCTCACGCTGATGACAGCTCTAATGTTGCCTTCCAGCCAACTCTAACGCTGATGACAGCTCTAATGTTGCCTTCCAGCCAACTCTCATGCTGATGACAGCTCTAATGTTGCCTTCCAGCCAACTCTAACGCTGATGACAGCTCTAATGTTGCCTTCTTCCAGCCAACTCTAATGCTGGTGACAGCTCTAATACAAGTCCAGAATCATGGAAATCAAGCTTTTCAGACCAGGTTAGTCGTTTTCATACCAGGCTAGTAGAAAATATGAAATGTAGTTTTTTCGTATATATCGCACGGCACCGATTTTGGACCCAGGCTAGTGAAAATTCTGCTCTAACGCTGGTAACAGCTCTAATGCAGGTCCATGTGGATGGATGAGGTCTATCCCTGTAATGAATAGGCAAGGACGAGCCGATCCAGCCAGTAGCAGGTCAGATGCTGTTTGGAGTCCCTGGCATGTTCCCCGTCTTCTGTATGAGGTACTACAGAGGTACTGTTGCCTTATGTAATTACCTGATATAATTATCTTATATAGAAGGGTAGAAATTATTTGTGTTTGTCTCTCTCTGCTCTCCCGCATTCTCCCTCTTCCCCCTCCATCTCTCTTTCTCTCTCTCTCTCTCGTCTCCCCTCTCTCTCTCTTCTCATCTCTCTCTCTTCTCATCTCTCTCTCTCTTCTCATCTCTCCCTCTCTTCTCCCCTCTCTCTCTCTTCTCATCTCTCCCTCTCTTCTCCCCTCTCTCTCTCTCTCTCTGCTGTCTAACCATCTGTTCCTGTAGAGATAGCATGAGTCACAGGCCAGATCTGAGCAACGGCATCTGGGTACCATGACCACCTGCCTGCCTGTTACTCTACGACTCAGATTTTCACCCCCCCCCCCCCACCCCCCCACTTTTCTCTCTCTGCCTTTCCTGCATGCCTGTACCTCCTACTGTACCTCTCCGTATAACTCTCTACATACCTCCCTATATACCTCTCTATATACCTCTCTATATACAGTTGAAGTCGGAAGATTACATACACCTTAGCCAAATAGATTTAAACTCAGTTTTACACAATTCCTGACATTTAATCCTAGTAAAAAGGACGTGTCTTAGGTCAGTTAGGATCACCACTTTTATTTTAAGAATGTGAAATGTCAGAATAATAGTAGAGAGAAAGATTTATTTCAGCTTTTATTTCTTTTTACTTTGGAAGTATGCTTGGGGTCATTGTCCATTTGGAAGACCCATTTGCGACCAAGCTTTAACTCCCTGACTGATGTCTTGAGATTCAATATATCCACATAATTTTCCTCCCTCATGATGCCATCTATTTTGTGAAGTGCACCAGTCCCTCCTGCAGCAAAACACCCCCACAACATGATACTGCCACCCCCGTGCCTCATGGTTGGGATGGTGTTCTTCGGCTATCAAGCTTCCCTCTTTTTCCTCCAAACATAACGATGGTCATTATGGCCAAACAGTTCTATTTTTGTTTCATCAGACCAGAGGACATTTCTCCAAAAAGTACGATCTTTGTCCACATGTGCATTTGCAAACCGTAGTCTGGCTTTTTTATGGCAGTTTTGGAGCAGTGGCTTCTTCCTTGCTGAGTGGCCTTTCAGGTTATGTCAATATAGGACTCGTTTCACTGTGGATATAGATACTTTTGTACCTGTTTCCTCCAGCATCTTCACAAGGTCCTTTGCTGTTGTTCTGTGATTGATTTGCACTTTTCGCACCAAAGTACGTTCATCTCTAGGAGACAGAATGCGTCTCCTTCCTGAGCGGTATGACGGCTGCGTGGTCCCATGGTGTTTATACTTGCGTACTATTGTTTGTACAGATGAACGTGGTACCTTCAGGCATTTGGAAATTGCTCCCAAGGATGAACCAGACTTGTGGAGGTTTACCATTTCTTTTCTAAGGTCTTGGCTGATTTCTTTTGATTTTCCCATGATGTCAAGCAAAGAAGCACTGAGTTTGAAGGTAGGCCTTGAAATACATCCACAGGTACACCTCCAATTGACTCAAATTATGTCAATTAGCCTATCAGAAGCTTCTAAAGCCATGACATCCATTTTCTGGAATTCTCCAAGCTGTTTAAAGGCACAGTCAACTTAGTGTATGTAAACATCCGACTTCAACTGTACCAATTAGGATCTGGCTAAAAATACCTGAATCAGTTATAGAACCCATTTCCCTTTATGGTTGTGAGGTCTGGGGTCCTGCTCACCAACCAAGAATTCACAAAATGGGACAAACACCAAATTGAGACTCTGCGTGCAGAATTCTACAAAAAATATCCTCCGTGTACAACGTAAAACACCAACTATTTCCGATTCCCAAACCAGCAACACAATTAGACCCAACCAAACCACGAGAAAACAAAAAGATTATTACTTGACATATTGGAAAGAATTTACAAAAACAGAGCAAACTAGAATGCTTTTTGGCCCTAAACAGAGAGGACACAGTGGCAGAATACTTGACCACTGTGACTGACCCAAACTTAAGGACATCTTTGACTATGTACAGACTCAGTGAGCATGGCCTTGCTATTGAGAAGGGCCGCTGTAGGCAGACCTGGCTCTCAAGAGAAGACAGGCTATGTGCACACTGCCCATGAAATGAGGTGGAAACTGAGCTGCACTTCCTAACCTCCTGCCCAATGTATGACCATGTTAGAGACACATATTTCCCTCAGATTACACAGACACACAAAGTATTTGAATTCGATAAACTATTTCACTTATTTTGGCAATGTAAAGATATGTTGCCCATGCCAATAAAACCCCTTAAATTTAATTGAGGTGAGAGAGAAAGAGAGAGAGAGAGAGAGAGAGAGAGAGAGAGAGAGAGAGAGAGGATTGGGAATGAGGGGGCGACAGAGAGAAAGAGAGAGAGAAGAGGATTGGGAATTAGGGGGTGACAAAGAGAGAGGATTGGGAATTAGGGGGCGACAAAGAGAGAGAGAGAGAGAGAGAGAGAGAGAGAGAGAGAGAGAGAGAGAGAGAGGAATGAGAATGAGGGGGCGAGAGCAAAAGAGAAATACATGGTGACGGAGATGAAAAGAAAAAAGTTTTTGTATACAACACACACACACACACACACACACACACACACACACACACACACACACACACACACACACACACACACACACACACACACACACACACACACACACACACACACACACACACACACACACACACACACACACAAGAACAGGTACCAGTCCTGTATAATGAATAAGTCTGGCTCTATGGTTCAATGCTTTAATTGTTTTCTATGTTATTGACCCTGTGTGTGTGTGTGTGTGTGTGTGTGTGTGTGTGTGTGTGTGTGTGTGTGTGTGTGTGTGTGTGTGTGTGTGTGTGTGTGTGTGTGTGTGTGTGTGTGTGTGTGTGTGTGTGTAATTAATGTATTAGCCAAGCCTGATCAGCTCTATAATTAGGTAACAGGTTTGGACAGGTGTGTGTGAATGATGAGTAGAATGGAAAACAAAGCGGTCAGTTGAGAATCAGACCTGTCTAATCAATAACCATGCTCTACTGATCTCATGGACTAGATTGATCCATCTAATCAATAACCATGCTCTTCTGATCTCATGGACTAGATTGATCTATCTAATCAATAACCATGCTCTTCTGATCTCATGGACTAGATTGATCTATCTAATCAATAACCATGCTCTTCTGATCTCATGGACTAGATTGATGGGCTCCCTGAGTGGCGCAGCGCTCTAAGGCACTGCATCTCCGTGCTAGAGGCGTGTGTGTGTGTGTGTGTGTGTGTGTGTGTGTGTGTGTTGTATACAAAAACTTTTTTCTTTTCATCTCCGTCACCATGTATTTCTCTTTTGCTCTCGCCCCCTCATTCTCATTCTCACTCTTCTCTCTCTCTCTCTCTCTCTCTCTCTCTCTCTAATCGCCCAACATTCCCAATCCTTTCTCTCTCTCTCTTTCTCTGTCGCCCCCTAATTCCCAATCCTCTTCTCTCTTTCTCGTTCTCTCTGTCGCCCCCTCATTCCCAATTCTCTCTCTCTCTCTCTCTCTCTCTCTCTGATCGCCCAACATTCCCACTCCTATCTCTCTCTTTCTTTCTCTGTCGCCCCCTAATTCCCAATTCTCTCTCTCTCTCTCTCTCTCTCTCGCTCTCTCTCTCTCTCTCTCTCTCTCCCACTCCCCTCTCTCTCTCTCTCTCTCGCTCTCTCTCTCTCTCTCTCTCTCTCTCTGTCGCCCCCTAATTCCCAATTCTCTCTCTCCCACTCCCCTCTCTCTCTCTCTCTCTCTCTCTCTCTCTCTCTCTCCCACTCCCCTCTCTCTCTCTCTCTCTCTCTCTCTGTCGCCCCCTCATTCCCAATCCTCTCTCTCTCTCTCTCTCTCTCTCTCTTTCTCTCTCAAGTCAATTCAATTTAAGGGGTTTTATTGGCATGGGCAACATATCTTTACATTGCCAAAATAAGTTAAATAGTTTATCAAATTCAAATTCTTTGTGTGTCTGTGTAATCTGAGGGAAATATGTGTCTCTAATATGGTCATACATTTGGCAGGAGGTTAGGAAGTGCAGCTCAGTTTCCACCTCATTTCGTGGGCAGTGTTGCACATAGCCTGTCTTCTCTTGAGAGCCAGTTCTGCCCCTTCTCAATAGCAAGGCCATGCTTACTGAGTCTGTACATAGTCAAAGATGTCCTTAAGTTTGGGTCAGTCACAGTGGTCAGGTATTCTGCCACAGTGTGCTCTCTGTTTAGGGGCAAATAACATTCCAGTTTGCTCTGTTTTTGTAAATTCTTTCCAATATGTCAAGTAATAATCTTTTTGTTTTCTCGTGGTTTGGTTGGGTCTAATTGTGTTGCTGGTTTGGGAATCGGAAATAGTTGGTGTTCTACGTTGTACACGGAGGATATTTTTTGTAGAATTCTGCACGCAGAGTCTCAATTTGGTGTTTGTCCCATTTTCTGAATTCTTGGTTGGTGAGCAGGACCCCTGACCTCACAACCACAAAAGGAAATGGGTTCTATAACTGATTCAGGTATTTTTAGCCAGATCCTAATTGGTACAGTTGAAGTCGGATGTTTACATACACTAAGTTGACTGTGCCTTTAAACAGCTTGGAAAATTCCAGAAAATGGATGTCATGGCTTTAGCAGCTTCTGATAGGCTAATTGACATAATTTGAGTTAATTGGAGGTGTACCTGTGGATGTATTTCAAGGCCTACCTTCAAACTCAGTGCTTCTTTGCTTGACATCATGGGAAAATCAAAAGAAATCAGCCAAGACCTGAGAAAGAAAATTGTAGACCTCCACAAGTCTGGTTCATCCTTGGGAGCAATTTCCAAACGCCTGAAGGTACCATGTTCATCTGTACAAACAATAGTACGCAAGTATAAACACCATGGGACCACGCAGCCGTCATACCGCTCAGGAAGGAGACGCGTTCTGTCTCCTAGAGATGATCGTACTTTGGTGCGAAAAGTGCAAATCAATCCCAGAACAACAGCAAAGGACCTCGTGAATGTAACAGTGTAGGTTCCGTCCCTCTCTTCGCCCCAACCTGGGCTCGAACCAGGGACCCTCTGCCTACACATCAACAACTGACACCCACCGAAGCATCGTTACCCATCGCGCCACAAAAGCCGCGGCTCTTGCAACGCAAGGGGAAACCCTACTTCAAGTCTCAGAGCGAGTGACGTCACTGATTGAAATACTATTAGCGCGCACCACCGCTAACTAACTAGCCATTTCACATCGGTTACATGAAGATGCTGGAGGAAACGGGTACAAAATATCCATATCCACATATCCAAAGTAACTATATCCACAGTAAAACGAGTCCTATATCGACATAACCTGAAAGGCCACTCAGCAAGGAAGAAGCCACTGCTCCAAAACCGCCATATAAAAGCCAGTCTATTGTTTGCAACTGCACATGGGGACAAAGATCGTACTTTTTGGAGAAATGTCCTCTGGTCTGATGAAACAAAAATAGAACTGTTTGGCCATAATGACCATCGTTATATTTAGAGGAAAAAGGGGGAAGCTTGCAAGCCAAAGAACACCATCCCAACCGTGAAGCACGGGGGTGGCAGCATAATGTTGTGGGGGTGCTTTGCTGCAGGAGGGACTGGTGCATTTCACAAACTAGATGGCATCATGAGGGAGGAAAATGATGTGGATATATTGAAGCAACATCTCAAGACGTCAGTCAGGAAGTTAAAGCTTGCAAATGAGTCTTCCAAATGGACAATGACCCCAAGCATACTTCCAAAGTTGTGGCAAAATGGCTTAAGGACAACAAAGTCAAGGTATTGGAGTTGTCATCACAAAGCCCTGACCTCAATCCTATAGAAAATTTGTGGGCAGAACTGAAAAAGCGTGTGCGAGCAAGGAGGCCTACAAAGCTGACTCAGTTACACCAGCTCTGTCAGGAGGAATGGGCCAAAATTCACCCAACTTATTGTAGGAAGCTTGTGGAAGGCTACCCGAAACATTTGACCCAAGTTAAACAATTTAAAGGCAATGCTACCAAATACTAATTGAGTGTATGTAAACTTCTGACCCACTGGGAATGTGATGAAAGAAATAAAAGCTGAAATAAATCATTCTCTCTACTATTATTTTGACATTTCACATTCTTAAAATAAAGTGGTGATCCTAACTGACCTAAGACAGGGACTTTTTACTAGGATTAAATGTCAGGAATTGTGAAAAACTGAGTTTAAATGTATTTGGCTAAGGTGTAGGTAAACCTCCAACTTCAACTGTATGTCGATTTTTATGTTCCTTTTGATGGCATAGAAGGCCCTTCTTGTCTTGTCTCCCCAATCGTTCACAGCTTTGTGGAAGTTACTTGTGGCGCTGATGTTTAGGCCAAGGTATGTGTAGTTGTCTGTGTGCTCTAGGGCAACGGTGTCTAGATGGAATTTGTATTTGTGGTCCTGGCGACTGGACCTTTTTCTGAAAACCGTTATTTTGGTCTTACTGAGATTTACTGTCAGGGCCCAGGTCTGACAGGGTCCAGGTCTGACAGAATCTGTGCAGAAGATCTAGGTGCTGCTGTAGGCCCTCCTTGGTTGGGGACAGAAGCACCAGATCATCAGCAAACAGTAGACATTTGACTTCAGATTCTAGTAGGGTGAGGCCGGGTGCTGCAGACTGTTCTAGTGCTCTCGCCAAATCGTTGATATATATGTTGAAGAGGCTGGGGCTTAAGCTGCATCCCTGTTTTGGATAGATAACTCTTGGGTGTCTAGCTGGAATTTGTATTCGTGTTCGTGGCAACTGGACCTTTTTTGGAATACCATTATTTTTCTCTTACTGAGATTTACTTTCAGGGCCCTCTCTCTCTCTCTCTCTGTCTCTCTCGCTCTCTCGCTCTTTCATTCCCACTCTCATTCCCACTCTCATTCTCTCTCTCATTCTCTCTCTGTCTCTCTCTCTGTCTCTGTCTCTGTCTCTGTCTCGCTCTCGTGTTCTCTTCTCTCTCTTCTCTCTCTCTCTCTCTCTCTCTCTCTCTCTCTCTCTCTCTCTCTCTCTCTCTCTCTCTCTCTCTCTCTCTCTCTCTCTCTCTCTCTCTCTCTCTCTCTCTCTCTCTCTCTCTCTCTCATTCCCACTCTTCCCCTTTCTCTCTCTTGCTCCCACCCTGTATTTTCCCCTAATCCCTCATTCCCCTCCTCTCTCTTTCTCCCTCCCTCTGTCTCCCCTTTCCCTCTCTCTCTCTCTATTTCTTTCTCTCTCTTTATCAAGGACATCTGTGACTCTTATTCCCGATACACATGAAGGTGGGGATTGGATGCTTAGGGACGTCTCCCCCACCCCCTCTCTTTCTCTAGATTGGGTGTTGCCCAGTGACTGGATGAACAGAGCAAAGGATGTGATGATGAGAGGAGTGATGATGTAACACGGGGTTGCTGACGTGTGCAGATCAGAGAGAGAGAGAGAGAGAGAGAGAGAGTGTGTGTGTGTGTGTGTGTGTGTGTGTGTGTGTGTGTGGTGTGTGTGTGTGTGTGTGTGTGTGTGTGTGTGTGTGTGTGTGTGTGTGTGTGTGAGTCAACTGTAACTAGGGGAAGAGAGGTAGCAAAGTCTATCTAGGTCACATTAAAAGCACATGCAGCCCAGCTCCAAGGGTGGTATTCTGAGTGTGTGTGTGTGTCTAGGATGCAGTCAGCAGCTTTCACAGTCAGAGGAAATATAATTAGTGAATCAGAGGAAAGGTAACACTGGGTAAGGTATCTGATTCAATGAAATGCAATTATATTCCTTTCAATTCCATTTAATTAAATTAGATTCAATTCCATTCCATTCAATTTGACTCAATTCCATTCAATTCCATTCCATTTAATTAAATTAGATTCAATTCCATTCCATTCAATTTGATTCAATTCCATTCAATTAAATAGAAATAGCAAAGTAATTTGCAGTTTGAATATTTCTAATAAAAAGCCACAAATATTTGCTATATCATTTTGGAATGTTCATTCAAATAATTTTACCCTAAAAGTGCACGGGTCAATTTTGACCCCAATTGGTCCCCAATGTCTTAATTTCGAACCCCTTTTTTTTTATCCTTCTGAAATTATAGGACTTTGTCAAGTAACTAGTTAGCAACCTAAAAATACAACTTATGATGATATTTCTTGTGTTAATATGAAGGAATTAAAAAAATGTAATATGAAGGATTTTTTTTTTCTTCGTATAGTAGTTGTGTTTGGCTAAACTGAAAATGTGGACTCAATAGTAAAAATAAAATCAGTTTGTGATAAAACACCAAATTTAGCACAGAGGTAGATATAGATGTGGAACCACCTCAGAGTTGGTCCCTCAGAGTTGGTCCCTGACTTTACCGTGAAATGCTTACTTACAAGCCTTTAACCAACAATGTAGTTCAATAAAATATGTACTAAATAAACTACCATAACAAAGCTTTTTTTTTTTTACAAAACTCAAAAAAAATGTACCTTCCAATGTCTCTATACCAAGTCGAGAGTCTTATCTTTCAGATGGAAATGAGTTGATAGCTCTAACTTCAGAACGCTACAGGGCTAAAGGGCCCATATCAATTATATTCCCATACTGGAGCCCGTATCAATTATATTCCCATACCGGAGCCCGTATCAATTATATTCCCATACCGTATCAATTATATTCCCATACCGGAGCCCCGTATCAATTATATTCCCATACCGTATCAATTATATTCCCATACCGGAGCCCCGTATCAATTATATTCCCATACCGGAGCCCGTATCAATTATATTCCCATACCGTATCAATTATATTCCCATACCGGAGCCCCGTATCAATTATATTCCCATACCGTATCAATTATATTCCCATACTGGAGCCCGTATCAATTATATTCCCATACCGGAGCCCGTATCAATTATATTCCCATACCGTATCAATTATATTCCCATACCGGAGCCCCGTATCAATTATATTCCCATACCGTATCAATTATATTCCCATACCGGAGCCCCGTATCAATTATATTCCCATACCGGAGCCCGTATCAATTATATTCCCATACCGTATCAATTATATTCCCATACCGGAGCCCCGTATCAATTATATTCCCATACCGTATCAATTATATTCCCATACCGGAGCCCGTATCAATTATATTCCCATACCGGAGCCCGTATCAATTATATTCCCATACCGTATCAATTATATTCCCATACCGGAGCCCCGTATCAATTATATTCCCATACCGTATCAATTATATTCCCATACCGGAGCCCCGTATCAATTATATTCCCATACCGGAGCCCGTATCAATTATATTCCCATACCGTATCAATTATATTCCCATACCGTATCAATTATATTCCCATACCGTATCAATTATATTCCCATATTATATTCCCATACCGTATCAATTATATTCCCATACCGGAGCCCCGTATCAATTATATTCCCATACCGGAGCCCTGTATCAATTGTATTCCCATACCGTATCAATTATATTCCCATACCGGAGCCCGTATCAATTATATTCCCATACCGGAGCCCTGTATCAATTGTATTCCCATACCGGAAGCCATTGTAGGTTGTACTGGTATGTCAGATTAGCTAAATCGCTAATTTCTCAGCCAATAGATTCAGAAAAACACCAAGTTGAATGAATAACAGACAAATGTTCATAACAAGTGGCTATGGGTGAAAATATAAAAATATCTATAAAAAAAAAACATGAAACAAACTTCTATTTTGAAACATCAAATTTGACTAGAAATGCGTGAAAAATGGTCAAATATATGCTCATTTGGGAGAATGTAAACCATTTACTTGTGTTACAAAAGGTTCAAATACAAAGCCCTGTTTTGACAGAAAGTGTATATTTGCCTTCATTTCTAATGTGGGTAAAAAGAAATGACCCTTGTTGACGCTTTTAGGGTTAACTGAAAGTGTTCACCACATACGGAATCCTTGTTGAACTCACCTCAGATCTAACATTATACGGAATCCTTGTTGAACTGACCTCAGATCTAAACATTATACGGAATCCTTGTTGAACTGACCTCAGATCTAAACATTATACAGAATCCTTGTTGAACTCACCTCAGATCTAACATTATACGGAATCCTTGTTGAACTCACCTCAGATCTAAACATTATACGGAATCCTTGTTGAACTCACCTCAGATATAACATTATACGGAATCCTTGTTGAACTCACCTCAGATCTAACATTATACAGAATCCTTGTTGAACTGACCTCAGATCTAACATCATACAGAATCCTTGTTGAACTCACCTCAGATCTAACATTATACGGAATCCTTGTTGAACTGACCTCAGATCTAAACATTATACAGAATCCTTGTTGAACTGACCTCAGATCTAACATTATACAGAATCCTTGTTGAACTGACCTCAGATCTAAACATTATACAGAATCCTTGTTGAACTGACCTCAGATCTAAACATCATACAGAATCCTTGTTGAACCCACCTCAGATCTAACATTATACAGTAACACCATTACAAAGTCAACTGTGGATCTACTTCTATCAGAAATCTCGATCTAATCTCAATCTAATCTCGATCTAATCTCCTGGAACGTCACAGGCACCAAATGTAGGGCCCTATAAAATCAGTTTTATTCCCAAATTCCGTTTTTTTACGATTTGCTTTTCCAGGTTTCTGATATTTCAAAATCACACCTGTTTTTTTTTTTATAGAAAAACAACACATTTTTTATTTTTTTTGAAGTCCACAACAATTCTTAAACCACATAAAGAAACCACTTTTGAAACTGGGATAAAGATTTTTTTTAAATTGTGGCGTAGATAGCCTTCAATTCAAGTTACATCAAGACTTGTTTTGTTTAGAGGTGTTTCTATAGCGTACGTGACTGCAGAGTTTTAAACATTTTCAACAATTTTCTAAAAAAGTTTTCTAAAATTCATCGCCATGAATATAATCATGATATCATCCTGTCAGGTAGTCACAGGCTACTTTGTAGTTCACATTTAACTGAGAAGGTTTTTTGGAAAGCCTTTCCAACTAACAGAAGATGGTTGTCATTAGCATCATCGCTAACGGCTATACAAAGTGATATAGAAACTCACACACAGACAGACAGACAGACAGACAGACGCGGGGCATCCCTGTGCTGTTGCGTCTTTAGAAAGTTGAAGGAAAATACGAATCACTAGCTTGGTTTCCAGCCAATTGGCGACAGATTTTCATGCAAACATTCAAAAAATCCACATAAAGAAAATATTTTCTCACCAGGGGAGTGTTTCTACCAAACGGACGGATGACTTAGAGCACACAATGTACTTTTCGCTTAACTTCTCTGGGGTATGTGGGACGACACTATTCAACAGCCAGTGAAATAGCAGGGCGCCAAATTCAAAACAACAAAAATCTCATAATTCAAATTTCTCAAACATACAACTATTATATCCCAATTTAAAATATACCCTTCTCGTTAATCCAACCACATTGTCCGATTTCAAAAAGGCTTTACGGTCGAAAGCATAACATTAGATTATGTTAGGACACCACCTAGACAAGAACAACCACACAGCCATTTTCCAAGCAAGGAGAAATACCAGAAATACAGCTAAAATTAATCACTAACCTTTGATGATCGTCATCAGATGGCGCTCATAGGACTTCATGTTACACAATACATGTATGTTTTGCTCGATAAAGTTCATATTTATATCCAAAAACCCCATTTTACATTGGCGTGTAATGTTCAGAAATGTTTTGCCTCCCAAAACGTCCGGTGAATAAGCACATCAATTTACAGAAATACTCATCATAAACGTTGATAAAATATTAAACTGTTAATCAAAGAATTATAGATACACTTCTCCTTAATGCAACCGCTGTGTCAGATTTCAAAAAAGCTTTATGGCGAAAGCAAATTTTGCAATGATCTGAGTACAGCGTTCAGATATCAAAACAAGCCATACAGATACCCGCCATTTTGGAGTCAACAGAAATTACAAAAAATACATTATAAATATTCACTTAGCTTTGATGATCTTCATCAGAATGCACTCCCAGGAATCCCAGGTCCACAATAAATGTTTGTTTTGTTCGATAAAGTCCATAATTTATGTCCAAATACCTCCTTTTTGTTCGCGCGTTCAGTCCACTACTCCAAATGCAGGAAGCGCGCGCAAAATGTCACGACGAAAAGTCCAAAAAAGTTAGATTTACGTTCGTAGAAATATGTCAAACGATGTATAGCATCAATCTTTAGGATGTTTTTAACATAAATCTTCCATAATATTCCAACCGGACGATTCCAATGTCTTCAAAAAAGAAAAGGAACACAGCTCACTCTCATGTGAGCGCGCGCCACTGAGCTCATGTCATTTTCTCACTCATCAACTTCCAGGACCTCTTATTCTCTCCCCAGTCATAGTAGAAGAATGAAACAACGTTCTAAAGACTGTTGACATCTAGTGGAAGCCTTAGGAAGTGCAGAATGAACCCTAAGTCACTCTATACTGTATAGGCAATCACTTGAAAAACTACAAACCTCAGATTTCCACACTTCCGGGTTGGATTTGTCTCAGGTTTTTGCCTACCATATGAGTTTTGTTATACTCACAGACATCATTCAAACAGTTTTAGAAACTTCAGAGTGTTTTCTATCCAAATCTACTAATAATATGCATATCCTACCTTCTGGGCCTGAGTAGCAGGCAGTTTACTACGGGCACGCTTTTCATCCGGACGTCAAAATACTGCCCCCTACCCTAGAGAAGTTAAGGTTTTCATGCCACCGACTAAGAATCTGAAGTTCATTGTGTTTCCATCCATTTTCAATTCTATCGATTTTAGTTTTGCCACAAACTGTTACGTTAAATAGCAAATATGCCAACTCTGGTCTTGTCACGGCCACGTGCGCTCTCTAGCCAACAGCTCACAGATACAGTGCTGGGTAGGCTAGTCTACATGATGTTATTATGAATAAGAGTGAGAATGTTTTTTTTTGTCAAACGACATTCAAGCATCGATTATCACGTCTGTAGTAACTTGACAAGGAATGCTCACACGCATTTCAATATTACTTTCCTTTACTTTCAACCCAATAACTAAAAGGTGTACAGCCAGGTGCAAAAGGTACAAAAATAGCAGAACTATATAGCCCACTCAACCTGTGGTAGAATCACATTGCACAGATTTGACTCTTAGTGATGACATCATCAAAGGGGAAAGGTCACGGTCAATGCCAATAATAACCATGTCATTATTTATATAGTGTCCTCCACACTATAACAACGTCATCAGAATAAGACCGTCAATATTTATTGGAAGGGAGCATCAAGCTCATCACCGCGCACTTTCACTCCCCTGTAAAGTTCATCATAATTGAATTAATCTTTAACCTAATAAACTGCATGTCAACTCAGTGGCCTTGTGGTCAGAGTGTCTGACCTGAAATTGGAAGGCTGTGTGTATGATCCCTGCCCGAATCATACCAAAGACTGTAAACAAATGGGACCTGAGACGTCTCTGCTTGACACTCAGCATTAAGGAGATAGATTGGGGGTGAGACCCTGCGATAGACTAGCATCCTGTTCAGGGGGTGTACTGGTACATCAAGCTGTCTCACTACAGAAACAGCAGATAGACTAGTGTCCTGTCCAGGGGGTGTACTGGTACATCAAGCTGTCTCACTACAGAAACAGGAGATAGACTAGTGTCCTGTCCAGGGAGTGTACTGGTACATCAAGCTGTCTCACTACAGAAACAGGAGATAGACTCATGTCCTGTCTCAGCCTCCAGTATTTATGTTGCAGTAGTTTATGTGTCGGGGGGCTAGGGTCAGTCTGTTACATCTGGAGTATTTCTCCTGTCTTATCCGGTGTCCTGTGTGAATTTAAGTATGCTCTCTCTAATTCTCTCTTTCTCTCTTTCTTTCTTTCTCTCTCTCGGAGGACCTGAGCCCTAGGACCATGCCTCAGGACTACCTGGCATGATGACTCCTTGCTGTCCCCAGTCCACCTGGCCGTGCTGCTGCTCCAGTTTCAACTGGTCTGCCTGCGGCTATGGAACCTTGACCTGTTCACCGGACGTGCTACCTGTCCCAGACCTGCTGTTTTCAACTCTCTAGAGACAGCAGGAGCGGTAGAGATACTCTCAATAATCGGCTATGAAAAGCCAACTGACATTTACTCCTGAGGTGCTGACCTGTTGAACCCTCGACAACCACTGTGATTATTATTATTTGACCCTGCTGGTCATTTATGAACATTTGAACATCTTGGCCATGTGCTGTTATAATCTCCACCCAGCACAGCCAGGAAGAGGACTGGTCACCCCTCATAGCCTGGTTCCTCTCTAGGTTTCTTCCTAGGTTCTGGCCTTTCTAGGGGAGTTTTTCCTAGCCACCGTTCTTCTACACCTGCATTGCTTGCTGTTTGGGGTTTTAGGCTGGGTTCTGTACAGCACTTTGAGATATCAGCTGATGTAAGAAGGGCTATATAAATACAGTTGATTTGATTTGTTCTGTTCAGGAGGGTGTACTGGTACATCATCTGTGTGAGGGCTGGCTCCCTGTACAGCCATTGGATAGGGCCCCACAAAGGGATAGGTCCCCATCCCCACCCTATTCCCTAGACAGTGATTTGATAGGTCCCTATCCCCACCCTATTCCGTATACAGTGATTTGATAGCAAATGACAGCGTTTTCTATAGACGCAACTCTTAGAAAAATGGTTCCAAAGGGTTATTCTGCTGTCCCCATAGGACAAGCCTTTTGAATAACCCTTTTGGGTTCCATGTAGAACCCAAACTGTTGCGAGAAGGGTTCTACCTGAAATCCTAAAGGGTTCTTCAAAGGGTTCTCCGATTGGATCAGCCGAAAGAGACCCTTATTAGGGTTTTAGGTTTACGTCTAAGAACGTAGACATATCGTAGCCCAATAGGTTCTTTTACAACCTTTCAGGAATGTCTGTCTCACATAACCGGATATGTCTGAGTAGCTGATGCATATTCACATTTTCAAATAGGCCTGCTGTTAGTGGGAGTGGTTGAGAACATAATCCTAAACCCTCCATAACGAATGGAGAACTAAGAAAGCAGAGACATGCACGCGCACGCACACGCACGCACGCGCACGCACGCACGCACACACACACACAGCTTTAATATTGCAGATAGAATGTGAGCTCTATCAATGTCATTAATCTGCATCATTTCCAATCCTCCCATACATGTTTTGAAAATATATTTTTAAACCAAAATATTTGTTCCTTCTTTATTATCTTAGGCTTCTGTTTCCATCTTATACACACTATATACATTTTACAGCCATAGTATATTTATATATATATATTTTATCCATCCTTCAGCTCCACTCAACCCCTCCCATCTATCTCTGAACACCATCCAGTCCCATCCTTCAGCTCCACTCAACCCCTCCCATCTATCTCTGAACACCATCCAGTCCCATCCTTCAGCTCCACTCAACCCCTCCCATCTATCTCTGACCACCATCCAGTCCCATCCTTCAGCTCCCCTCAACCCCTCCCATCTATCTCTGAACACCATCCAGTCCCATCCTTCAGCTACCCTCAACCCCTCCCATCTATCTCCTAACACCATCCAGTCCCATCCTTCAGCTACCCTCAACCCCTCCCATCTATCTCCTATCACCATCCAGTCCCATCCTTCAGCTACCCTCAACCCCTCCCATCTATCTCCTAACACCATCCAGTCCCATCCTTCAGCTCCACTCAACCCCTCCCATCTATCTCTGAACACCATCCAGTCCCATCCTTCAGCTCCCCTCAACCCCTCCCATCTATCTCCTAACAACATCCAGTCCCATCCTTCAGCTCTCCTCAACCCCTCCCATCTATCTCTGAACACCATACAGTCCCATCCTTCAGCTCCCCTCAACCCCTCCCATCTATCTCTGAACACCATCCAGTCCCATCCTTCAGCTCCACTCAACCCCTCCCATCTATCTCTGAACACCATCCAGTCCCATCCTTCAGCTCCACTCAACCCCTCCCATCTATCTCTGAACACCATCCAGTCCCATCCTTCAGCTCCACTCAACCCCTCCCATCTATCTCTGAACACCATCCAGTCCCATCCTTCAGCTCCCCTCAACCCCTCCCATCTATCTCTGAACACCATCCAGTCCCATCCTTCAGCTACCCTCAACCCCTCCCATCTATCTCCTATCACCATCCAGTCCCATCCTTCAGCTCCACTCAACCCCTCCCATCTATCTCTGAACACCATCCAGTTCCATCCTTCAGCTCCCCTCAACCCCTCCCATCTATCTCTGAACACCATCCAGTCCCATCCTTCAGCTCCACTCAACCCCTCCCATCTCTCTGACCACCATCCAGTCCCATCCTTCAGCTCCATCCAGTCCCATCCTTCAGCTCCCCTCAACCCCTCCCATCTATCTCTGAACACCATCCAGTCCCATCCTTCAGCTCCATCCAGTCCCATCCTTCAGCTCCCCTCAACCCCTCCCATCTATCTCTGAACACCATCCAGTCCCATCCTTTAGCTCCCCCCAACCCCTCCCATCTATCTCTGAACACCATCCAGTCCCATCCTTCAGCTCCACTCAACCCCTCCCATCTATCTCCTATCACCATCCAGTCCCATCCTTCAGCTCCACTCAACCCCTCCCATCTATCTCTGAACACCATCCAGTCCCATCCTTCAGCTCCACTCAACCCCTCCCATCTATCTCTGAACACCATACAGTCCCATCCTTCAGCTCCACTCAACCCCTCCCATCTATCTCTGACCACCATCCAGTCCCATCCTTCAGCTACCCTCAACCCCTCCCATCTATCTCTGAACACCATCCAGTCCCATCCTTCAGCTCCACTCAACCCCTCCCATCTATCTCCTAACACCATCCAGTCCCATCCTTCAGCTCCCCCCAACCCCTCCCATCTATCTCTGAACACCATCCAGTCCCATCCTTCAGCTCCCCTCAACCCCTCCCATCTATCTCTGAACACCATCCAGTCCCATCCTTCAGCTCCCCCCAATCCCTCCCATCTATCTCTGAACACCATCCAGTCCCATCCTTCAGCGCCCCTCAACCCCTCCCATCTATCTCTGAACACCATCCAGTCTCATCCTTCAGCTACCCTCAACCCCTCCCATCTATCTCTGAACACCATCCAGTCCCATCCTTCAGCTCCCCTCAACCCCTCCCATCTATCTCTGAACACCATCCAGTCCCATCCTTCAGCTCCCCTCAACCCCTCCCATCTATCTCTGAACACCATCCAGTCCCATCCTCCAGCTCCACTCAACCCCTCCCATCTATCTCTGAACACCATCCAGTCCCATCCTTCAGCTCCACTCAACCCCTCCCATCTATCTCTGAACACCATCCAGTCCCATCCTTCAGCTCCACTCAACCCCTCCCATCTCTCTGAACACCATCCAGTCCCATCCAGTTTTGATTTCTAATTGCCATATATTTGTTTTAGCTGTAAGCGTGAGATCATAACTCCACCAGTCCTATTTATGATATCATTAAAAAAAGATTATACAATTTATTAATTTTTTTATCCCAAAAATAGGTTTTTTTTTTTTATCAATTAGTATATTTGTGTTTAACCATAAAATTTGTTGTAATATTTGTTCTCTCTTTTCTGGTGGATTTAACTGAAATTGCAACCAGCTTTCTATGGCTTTGTTCAAAGAAATAGCGGGATATTTGGGGTGAGCCATTTTTACTAATCTGCTAGAAAACCAGTTTGGATTTAAGTATAACTTTTGTATGACTGATGCCTTTAGTGAGAGGTCTAATGCTTTAATATTTAATCATTTCTGCCCTCTGAATTCATTTTCATTATATAAATATGCCCATTTAATTTTGTATGGTTTTTCCGTTCCAAATAAAGTGGAACATTTTCGGTGTAGTTAGGGTATTGTAAATAAGTAAACTGTGCGTGCTTCTACACCTGCATTGCTTGCTGTTTGGGGTTTTGAGGCTGGGTTTCTGTACAGCACTTTGAGATATCAGTTGATGTAAGAAGGGCTTTATAAATACATTTGATTTGATGTGATATGACTATAGAATTAATCAGGGTGATTTTTCCACAACTACAGTAGTAGCAACTGGTAGCAAGATCTTATCAACTTTTGCTAACGTTCTATTAAAATGTCTTTCTTTTGGGAAATGAATATTGAGTACGTCCACTTCAAATCAAATAAAATGTATTTATAAAGCCCTTCTTACATCAGCTGATATCTCAAAGTGCTGTACTGAAACCCAGCCTAAAACCCCAAACAGCAAGTAATGCAGGTGAAGAAGCACGATGGCTAGGAAAAACTCCCCTAGAAAGGCCAAAACCTAGGAAGAAACCTAGAGAGGAACCAGGCTATGAGGGGTGGCTAGGAAAAACTCCCCTAGAAAGGCCAAAACCTAGGAAGAAACCTAGAGAGGAACCAGGCTATGAAAAAAACCTAGGAAGAAACCTAGAGAGGAACCAGGCTATGAGGGGTGGCCACTTCACCGTCAGACCATTTTATTGGTAAACTACATCAAATAAAATCTAATTTTATTTGTCACGGGGCGAATACAACAATGAAGTGCTTACTGACAAGCCCTTAACCAACAGGTGTAGACCTTACAGTGAAATTGTGACGGACAAGCCCTTATTAACCAACAATGCAGTTTTAAGAAAAATACGTTTTAAGAAACTATTTACTGAAATAAACTGAATTAAAAAATAAATATCAATAAAAATAAAGAAGAAAAATTATAAATAATTAAGGAGCAACAATGAAATAACAGCAATGAGACTATATACAGGGTGTTACGGTATTGAGTCAATGTAGAGGCTATATACAGGGTGTTACGGTATTGAGTCAATGTAGAGGCTATATACAGGGTGTTACGGTATTGAGTCAATGTAGAGGCTATATACAGGGTGTTACGGTATTGAGTCAATGTGGAGGCTATATACAGGGTGTTACGGTATTGAGTCAATGTAGAGGCTATATACAGGGTGTTACGGTATTGAGTCAATGTAGAGGCTATATACAGGGTGTTACGGTATTGAGTCAATGTAGAGGCTATATACAAGGTGTTACGGTATTGAGTCAATGTAGAGGCTATATACAGGGTGTTACGGTATTGAGTCAATGTGGAGGCTATATACAGGGGGTACCGGTACAGAGTCAATGTGGAGGCTATATACAGGGTGTTACGGTATTGAGTCAATGTAGAGGCTATATACAAGGTGTTACGGTATTGAGTCAATGTAGAGGCTATATACAAGGTGTTACGGTATTGAGTCAATGTAGAGGCTATATACAAGGTGTTACGGTATTGAGTCAATGTAGAGGCTATATACAGGGTGTTACGGTACAGAGTCAATGTGGAGGCTATATACAGGGTGTTACGGTACAGAGTCAATGTGGAGACTATATACAGGGTGTTACAGTACAGAGTCAATGTGGAGGCTATATACAGGGGGTTACGGTATTGAGTCAATGTAGAGGCTATATACAGGGTGTTACGGTACAGAGTCAATGTGGAGGCTATATACAGGGTGTTACGGTACAGAGTCAATGTGGAGACTATATACAGGGTGTTACGGTACAGAGTCAATGTGAAGGCTATATACAGGGTGTTACGGTACAGAGTCAATGTGGAGACTATATACAGGGTGTTACAGTACAGAGTCAATGTGGAGACTATATACAGGGTGTTACAGTACAGAGTCAATGTGGAGGCTATATACAGGGGGTACCGGTACAGAGTCAATGTGGAGGATATATACAGGGTGTTACGGTACAGAGTCAATGTGGAGGCTATATACAGGGGGTACCGGTACAGAGTCAATGTGGAGGCTATATACAGGGTGTTACGGTACAGAGCCAATGTGGAGACTATATACAGGGTGTTACGGTACAGAGTCAATGTGGAGACTATATACAGGGTGTTATGGTACAGAGCCAATGTGGAGACTATATACAGGGTGTTACAGTACAGAGCCAATGTGGAGGCTATATACAGGGTGTTACGGTACAGAATCAACGTGGAGACTATATACAGGGTGTTACGGTACAGAGTCAATGTGGAGGCTATATACAAGGTGTTACGGTACAGAGTCAATGTGGAGACTATATACAGGGTGTTACGGTACAGAGTCAATGTGGAGGCTATATACAGGGTGTTACGGTACAGAGTCAATGTGGAGGCTATATACAGGGGGTACCGGTACAGAGTCAATGTGGAGACTATATACAGTGGGTACCGGTACAGAGTCAATGTGGAGGCTATATACAGGGTGTTACGGTACAGAGTCAATGTGGAGGCTATATACAGGGTGTTACGGTACAGAGTCAATGTGGAGACTATATACAGGGTGTTACGGTACAGAATCAATGTGGAGACTATATACAGGGTGTTATGGTACCGAGTCAAGGGGGTTCCTTTTGTCCAAGTGGGAAAGGACAGTGTGGAGTGCAATAGAGATTGCATTATCTGTGGATCTGTTGGGGCAGTATACAAATTGGAGTGGGTCTAGGGTTTCTGGGATAAGGGTGTTGATGTGAGCCATAACCAGCCTTTCAAAGCACTTCATGACTACAGGGCTGAGTGCTACGGGTTGGTAGTCATTTAGGCAGGTTACCTTAGTGGTCTTGGACACAGGGACTATGGTGGTCTGTTTGAAACATGTTGGTATTACAGACTCAGTCAGGGAGAGGTTGAACATGTCAGTGAAGACACTTGCCAGTTGGTCAGCGCATGCTTGGAGTACACGTCCTGGTAATCCGTCTGGCCCTGCGGCCTTGTGTAAGTTGACCTGTTTCAAGGTCTTACTCACATCGGCTACGGAGAGCATGATCACACAGTCATCTGGAACAGCTGGTGCTCTCATGCATGGTTCAGTGTTGCTTGCCTCAAAGCTCATCTGGTACATCGTAATGTTTTTTTGCGATCCAATACGTAACATGGTAATTCAGAGGTTAGATAAATGATCTAGATCCTCTATGATGCTGTGGAGGGATCCAGAGAGGTTAGAGAAATGATCTAGATCCTCTATGAGGCCGTGGAGGGATCTAGAGAAGTTAGATAAATGATCTAGATCGTCTATGAGGCCGTGGAGGGATCTAGAGAGGTTAGAGAAATGATCTATATCCTCTATGAGGCTGTGGAGGGATCCAGAGAGGCTAGATAAATGATCTATATCCTCTATGATGCTGTGGAGGGATCCAAATCATGGATTTAAAAGAAAACATGAGTCGTCAGCGTACAATGACACTTTTTAAATCCCTGGATTTCTAGCCTCTTGATATTACTGTTGGATCTGATTTTAAAGGGCTAAATAACTATTTAATAGCTTACTTTCAAAGTCAGCTATGAATACCAGGCCTGGTTTCCCAGTTACTTTTTTTTGTGATCTATTGTGTCTGGTACTCGTCTTATGTTATACTGAACAAAAATACACCGTATATACAAAAGTATGTGGACACCCCTTCAAATTAGTGGATTCGGCTATTTCAGCCACACCCGTTGCTGAAAGGTGTATAAAATCGAGCACACAGCCATGCAATCTCCATAGACAAACATTGTCAGTAGAATGGGCCTTACCCGAAGAGCTCAGTGACTTTCAACGTGGCACCGTCATAGGATGCCACCTTTCCAAACAAGTCAGTTCGTCAACTGTAAGTGCCGTTATTGCGAATTGGAAATGTCTAGGAGCAACAACACCAACTCACCCCATCCCTTGATGTGTGAATGAGTCTACAGTTGTAGCTGTTTGAGAAGACATACAAACATTGAGCAGGAAGGAAGGGGGGGGGGGGGAGATTTGATTAACCAATGTCTAGTCTTAGCTGACGGAGCTCAGATACGCCCCCTTTCCCCCCGGACACCCGCTGGGCCCCTGTTGGGACCCTTCTTCCCAATCACCTCTGTGCAGTCAGATCATTTGATTACATCTCTGCCACCACAGTGTTAATGACTGTTAAGAGGATTTATTTACAAGAGGGACCATGACTACCTGTTAATAAGAACATTTACTGTCAAGAGGCACTGTGACTACCTGTTAAGAGGCTTTATTTACAAGAGGGACCATGACTACCTGTTAATAAAAACATTTACTGTCAAGAGGCACTGTGACTACCTGTTAAGAGGCTTTATTTACAAGAGGGACCATGACTACCTGTTAAGAGGATTTATTTACAAGAGGGACCATGACTACCTGTTAATAAGAACATTTACTGTCAAGAGGCACTGTGACTACCTGTTAAGAGGCTTTATTTACAAGAGGGACCATGACTACCTGTTAAGAGGCTTTATTTACAAGAGGGACCGTGACTACCTGTTAAGAGGATTTATTTACAAGAGGGACCATGACTACCTGTTTAAAAGGATTTATTTACAAGAGGGACTGTGACTACCTGTTAAGAACATTTACTGGCAAGAGGGACTGTGACTACCTGTTAAGAGGATTTACTGTCAAGAGGGACCATGACTACCTGTTAAGAACATTTACTGTCAAGAGGCACTGTGACTACCTGTTAAGAACATTTACTGTCAAGAGGGACCATGACTACCTGTTAAGAGGATTTACTATCAAGAGGCACTGTGACTACCTGTTAAGAGGTTTTACTATCAAGAGGCACTGTGACTACCTGTTAAGAGGATTTACTATCAAGAGGCACTGTGACTACCTGTTAAGAGGATTTACTATCAAGAGGCACTGTGACTACCTGTTAAGAGGATTTACTATCAAGAGGCACTGTGACTACCTGTTAAGAGGCTTTACTATCAAGAGGCACTGTGACTACCTGTTAAGAGGATTTACTATCAAGAGGCACTGTGACTACCTGTTAAGAACATTTACTGTCAAGAGGCACTGTGACTACCTGTTAAGAGGCTTTATTTACAAGAGGGACCATGACTACCTGTTAATAAGAACATTTACTGTCAAGAGGCACTGTGACTACCTGTTAAGAGGCTTTATTTACAAGAGGGACCATGACTACCTGTTAAGAGGATTTATTTACAAGAGGGACCATGACTACCTGTTAATAAGAACATTTACTGTCAAGAGGCACTGTGACTACCTGTTAAGAGGCTTTATTTACAAGAGGGACCATGACTACCTGTTAAGAGGCTTTATTTACAAGAGGGACCGTGACTACCTGTTAAGAGGCTTTATTTACAAGAGGGACCGTGACTACCTGTTAAGAGGATTTATTTACAAGAGGGACCATGACTACCTGTTTAAAAGGATTTATTTACAAGAGGGACTGTGACTACCTGTTAAGAACATTTACTGGCAAGAGGGACTGTGACTACCTGTTAAGAGGGTTTACTGTCAAGAGGGACCATGACTACCTGTTAAGAACATTTACTGTCAAGAGGCACTGTGACTACCTGTTAAGAACATTTACTGTCAAGAGGGACCATGACTACCTGTTAAGAGGATTTACTATCAAGAGGCACTGTGACTACCTGTTAAGAGGTTTTACTATCAAGAGGCACTGTGACTACCTGTTAAGAGGTTTTACTATCAAGAGGCACTGTGACTACCTGTTAAGAGGATTTACTATCAAGAGGCACTGTGACTACCTGTTAAGAGGCTTTACTATCAAGAGGCACTGTGACTACCTGTTAAGAGGATTTACTATCAAGAGGCACTGTGACTACCTGTTAAGAGGATTTACTATCAAGAGGCACTGTGACTACCTGTTAAGAGGATTTACTATCAAGAGGCACTGTGACTACCTGTTAAGAGGATTTACTATCAAGAGGCACTGTGACT
>NC_138301.1:122573012-122590512 GCF_965601325.2 Salmo salar | reverse complement strand
TTGCAGCTCCTTCAGGGTTATCTTTGGTCTCTTTGTTGCCTCTCTGATTAATGCCCTCCTTGCCTGGTCTGTGAGTTTTGGCGGGTTTGTTGTGATGCCATATTCTTTACATTTTTTAATAATGGATTTAATGGTGCTCCGTGGGATGTTCAAAGTTTCAGATATTTTTTTAAAACCCAACCCTGATCTGTACTTCTCCACAACTTTGTCCCTGACCTGTTTGGAGAGCTCCTTGGTCTCCATGGTGCCGATTGCTTGGTGGTGTTGCAGACTCTTGGGCCTTTCAGAACAGGTATATATACTGAGATCATGTGACAGATCATGTGACACTTAGAATACACACAGGTGGACTTTATTTAACTAATTATGTGACTTCTGAAGGTAATTGGTTGCACCAGATCTTATTTAGGGGCTTCATAGCAAAGGGATACACCCACCACTTTTCCGTTTTCGTTTTTTATTTATTAAACAAGTTATTTTTTTCATTTCACTTCCCTAATTTGGACTATTTTGTGTTTGTCCATTACATGAAATCGATTTCAATTTCAGGTTGTAATGCAACGAAATAGGACAAACGCCAAGGTGTAGTTTTACAAGGCACTACACCTGTTGTATTCAGCATTTCACTGTAAGGTCTACTACACCTGTTGTATTCAGCATTTCACTGTAAGGTCTACTACACCTGTTGTATTCAGCATTTCACTGTGAGGTCTACTACACCTGTTGTATTCAGCATTTCACTGTAAGGTCTACTACACCTGTTGTATTCAGCATTTCACTGTGAGGTCAACTACACCTGTTGTATTCAGCATTTCACTGTGAGGTCTACTACACCTGTTGTATTCAGCATTTCACTGTAAGGTCTACTACACCTGTTGTATTCAGCATTTCACTATGAGGTCTACTACACCTGTTGTATTCAGCATTTCACTGTGAGGTCTACTACACCTGTTGTATTCAGCACATATGACAAATACAATTTGATTTGATTTTGATTTGACACCCCTATCAGACCACAGCAAAATCACAGTCTATTTTGAACAGAGCAATACTCAATCATGAGGCATCAAAGCCAAAGGAAATGAATAATATTAAGAAATGCTATAGATGGAAGAAATGTAGTGTAGAAATCTACCAATAAACAATGAGGCAACAACAAATTCAAACCCCTTTAGACAACTTCCTGGACAAAACGTAATAGTGAAGGTGTAAACTTGGCAGTAGAAAACCTAAACAGTATATTTGACCTCTCAGCTTCCCTGTCAAACCTAAACACGTCAAGCAGACATCCTAATAAAATGAACAACAATGACATAGAGAGACAGAAAACCTGAGTCTACTCCTTCACTACGGTGAATCACTAAAACAATACAGAAATACACTACGGAAAAAGAAGGAACAGCACGTCAGAAATCAGCTCAATGTAATTGAAGAATCCATAGAATATAACCACTTCTGGGAACATTGGAAACCACTAAACAAACAACAACATGAAGAGTTACCTATCCAAAACAGATGTCTGGGTAAACCACTTCTCCAATCTTGATCAAATACAAATCTTAGAATCAACTAGTGGACTTCCACTGGGTTCTAATTTGAAACACAACCAAAACAAACTGTCACGACACCGACGGATGGTGACAAACTAACACAACACAACCTAACACAACACAAACTAACACAACACAAACTAACACAACACAACCTAACACAACACAAACTAACACCGCACAAACTAACACAACACAACCTAACACAACTCAACACAAACTAACACAACACAAACTAACACAACACAAACTAACACAGCACAAACTAACACAACACAAACTAACACAGCACAAACTAACACAACACAAACTAACACAACACAACACAAACTAACACAACACAACACAACACAACACAAACTAACACAACACAAACTAACACAACACAAACTAACACAACACAACACAAACTAACACAACACAAACTAACACAGCACAAACTAACACAGCACAAACTAACACAACACAACACAAACTAACACAGCACAAACTAACACAGCACAAACTAACACAACACAAACTAACATAACACAACACAAACTAACACAGCACAAACTAACACAACACAAACTAACACAGCACAAACTAACACAGCACAACTCAAACTAACACAACACAAACTAACACAACACAACACAAACTAACACAGCACAAACTAACACAGCACAAACTAACACAGCACAAACTAACACAGCACAAACTAACACAGCACAACTCAAACTAACACAGCACAACACAAACTAACACAAACTAACACAACACAAACTAACACAACACAACACAAACTAACACAACACAACACAACACAAACTAACACAACACAACACAAACTAACACAACTCAAACTAACACAACACAAACTAACACAACACAACACAAACTAACACAACACAAACTAACACAACACAAACTAACACAACACAAACTAACACAACTCAAACTAACACAACACAAACTAACACAACACAAACTAACACAGCACAAACTAACACAGCACAAACTAACACAGCACAAACTAACACAACACAAACTAACACAACACAAACTAACACAACACAAACTAACACAACACAGCACAAACTAACACAGCACAAACTAACACAACACAAACTAACACAACACAAACTAACACAACACAAACTAACACAACACAACACAAACTAACACAACTCAAACTAACACAACACAAACTAACACAACACAAACTAACACAGCACAACACAAACTAACACAACACAACACAAACTAACACAATACAAACTAACACAACACAACACAAACTAACACAACACAACACAAACTAACACAATACAAACTAACACAACACAATACAAACTAACACAACACAACACAAACTAACACAATACAAACTAACACAACACAACACAAACTAACACAACACAACACAAACTAACACAACACAAACTAACACAACACAATACAAACCAACACAACACAAACTAACACAACACAACACAACACAAACTAACACAACTCAAACTAACACAACACAAACTAACACAACACAAACTAACACAGCACAAACTAACACAACACAAACTAACACAACACAAACTAACACAACACAAACTAACACAACACAAACTAACACAACTCAAACTAACACAACACAAACTAACACAACACAACACAAACTAACACAACTCAAACTAACACAACACAAACTAACACAACACAAACTAACACAGCACAACACAAACTAACACAACACAACACAAACTAACACAATACAAACTAACACAACACAACACAAACTAACACAACACAACACAAACTAACACAATACAAACTAACACAACACAATACAAACTAACACAACACAAACTAACACAATACAAACTAACACAACACAACACAAACTAACACAACACAACACAAACTAACACAACACAAACTAACACAACACAATACAAACTAACACAACACAACACAAACTAACACAACACAACACAACATAAACTAACACAACTCAAACTAACACAACACAAACTAACACAACACAAACTAACACAGCACAAACTAACACAACACAAACTAACACAACACAAACTAACACAACACAAACTAACACAACTCAAACTAACACAACACAAACTAACACAGCACAAACTAACACAGCACAAACTAACACAACACAACACAAACTAACACAATACAAACTAACACAACACAACACAAACTAACACAACACAAACTAACACAACACAAACTAACACAACACAAACTAACACAGCACAAACTAACACAACACAACACAAACTAACACAACACAAACTAACACAACACAACACAAACTAACACAACACAAACTAACACAACACAGCACAAACTAACACAGCACAAACTAACACAACACAAACTAACACAACACAAACTAACACAACTCAAACTAACACAACACAAACTAACACAACACAACACAACACAAACTAACACAACACAAACTAACACAACACAGCACAAACTAACACAGCACAAACTAACACAACACAAACTAACACAACACAAACTAACACAACTCAAACTAACACAACACAACACAAACTAACACAATACAAACTAACACAACACAATACAAACTAACACAACACAACACAAACTAACACAATACAAACTAACACAACACAACACAAACTAACACAACACAACACAAACTAACACAACACAAACTAACACAATACAAACTAACACAACACAACACAAACTAACACAACACAACACAAACTAACACAATACAAACTAACACAACACAATACAAACTAACACAACACAACACAAACTAACACAATACAAACTAACACAACACAACACAAACTAACACAACACAACAGAAACTAACACAACACAAACTAACACAGCACAAACTAACACAACACAACACAAACTAACACAACACAAACTAACACAACTGTCACGACAGTGACGGATGGTGGCGCCCCTCCTCGGCCGGGCGGGGCTCGGCGGTCGTCGTCGCCGGCCTACTAGCTGCCATCGATCCTTTTTGTTTCACTTTCTGTTGGTTAGGTCTAGGTAGGCACGCACCTGTTTTGGGTTAGTTATTAGTAGGGGGGGGGTTATTTAGTTTAGCGTAGTATGTCTGTGTTTGTGCGTGATTATGTTCCTTGTCGGGTTTGTGTGCTTGAGGAACGTGTGTTTTTTCCCCTCTGCCTGTGGTTGGTTTTTTGTGTTTTACCACCACAGAAGTATTTAAGGGCTGCGTCCCTATTTTCTGACGACCATAACAGTTTTCTTGAATTAAAGTGTGTTCAAGAATTCACTTGTGCCTGACTCTACCTCTCCTGCTTTCTTGAGCCAGCCTTGACACAAACAGCAAATGCATCCAACAAATGTGTAGAGTCACAAGCTTGACATAATCATTATGTGCTATGAATATGGGACCAAATACTAAGCTTTTACCACTTTAATACACATATAAGGGAATTTGGCTGAATACTTTTGGTCAAATTAAAGCTGACAGTCTGCACTTTATCCTCATAGGCATTGTATTATTTCTAATTTATAGTGCAGACCCAAAACAACAAAACATGTGTCACTGTCCCAATAATTTTGGAGCTCACTGTCAACAAATTGGCAAGGGCACTAGAACAGCCTGCAGCGCCCGGCCTCACCCTACTAGAATCTGAAGTCAAATGTCTACTGTTTGCTGATGATCTGGTACTTCTGTCACCAACCAAGGAGGGTCTACAGCAGCACCTAGATCTTCTGCACAGATTCTGTCAGACTTGGACCCTGATAGACCTGGGCCCTGATAGACCTGGGCCCTGATAGACCTGGGCCCTGTCAGACCAGGGCCCTGATAGACCTGGGCCCTGACAGACCTGGGCCCTGACAGTAAATCTCAGTAAGACAAAAATAACGGTGTTCCAAAAAAAGGTCCAGTTGACAGGATCACAAATATAAATACAACTATAAATTATATCTAGACACTGTTGAACTAGAGCACACAAATTAGTGTGGAAGAGGTGATTATTTTGTTGTTGTCTATCAACAAACCACCAGGGTCTGATAACTTGGATGGAAAATTACTGAGGGTAATAGTAAACTTTTGGGGAAAATGTGTGTTCGACCAGATATAATACAATTTTTACTGCAAACAACAGATTTTCAGCATTCTTATAGGTAAGGACATTCAACAAGCACAGCACTTACACAAATAACTGATGATCAGCTGAGAGAAATTGATGATAAACAGATTGTGGGAGCTGTTTTGTTCAACTTCAGTGCGGCATTTTGACATTACCGTATGTGTTACACCCCCTGCTATATTAGTCACGTATTCTCCCTCTCTGGCCTCTAGGTCACCAGACCTGCTGATTTTTACGCATACCTGTCACCATTGTCACGCACACCAGCGCTTACTGACACTCACCTGGACTTCATCTCCTCCCTTTGGTTCCTTCCCCAAGGCGTTATTGTTTCTGTATCTGTTTCATATCAGTGCGTGTGTTCGTGTTTCTTGTTTTGTTAATGTTTGTTTATTTATTAAACGTATTCACTCCCTGAACCTACTTCACGACTCTCAGCGTACATCGTTACAATATTGTGGATGAAGAGTTACTTGTCTAACAGAACACAGAGGGTGTTCTTTAATGGAAAGCCTCTCCAACATAATCCAGGTAGAATCAGGAATTCCCCAGGGCAGCTGTCTAGGCCCCTTACATTTTTCAATCTTTACTAATGACATGCCACTGGCTTTCAGTAAAGCCAGTGTGTCTATGTTTTGCGGATGACTCAACACTATACACGTCATCCACTAAAGCGAGTTAAATCACTGCAACACCTAACAAAGAGCTGCAGTTAGCTTCAAAATGGGTGGCAAGGAATAGGTTTGTCCTAAATATTTATAAAATTAAAACTATTGTATTTGGGTCAGATCATTAATGAAACTGTAAACCTCAACTAATTTGAGGTGACTAAACTGCTTGGAGTAACCCTGGATTGTAAAACTGTCATGGTCAAAACAAATTGATGCAACAGTAGCTAAAATGGGGAGAAGTATGTCCATAATAAAGCGCTAATCTGCCTTCTTAACAACACTATCAACAAGGCAGGTCCTCCAGCCCTAGTTCTGTCACACCTGGACTACAGGTCAGTCGTCTGGTCAGGTGCCACCAAGAGGCCCCTCTGAAAATTACAATTGGCTCAGAACATGGCAGCACGGCTGGCCCTTAAATATACACAGAGAGCTAACATTAATAATATGCATGTCAATCTCTCAAGGCTCAAAGTGGAGGAGAGATTGACTTCATCACAAAAAAAAACAGAGCAAACTAGAATGCTATTTGGCCCTAAACAGAGAGAACACAGTGGCAGAATACCTGACCACTGTGACTGACCCAAACTTAAGGAAAGCTTTGACTATGTACAGACTCAGTGAGCATAGCCTTGCTATTGAGAAAGGCCACCGTAGGCAGACCTGGCTCTCAAGAGAAGACAGGATATGTGGACACTGCCCACAAAATGAGGTAGAAACTGAGCTGCACTTCCTAACCTCCTGCCAAATGTATGACCATATTAGAGACACATATTTCCCTCAGATTACACAGATCCACAAAGAATTTGAAAACAAATCGAATTTTGATAAACTCCCATATCCATTGGGTGAAATGCAACAATGCAATACTATATTTACCCTATACTACTATTATACTATATTAACCCTATACTACTATTATACTATATTAACCCTATACTATTATTATAGTATATTAACCCCATACTACTATTATAGTATATTAACCCTATACTACTATTATACTATATTAACCCTATACTACTATTATACTATATTTACCCTATACTACTATTATACTATATTAACCCTAACCCTTTACTACTATTATACTATATTAACCCTATACTACTATTATACTATATTAACCTTGTACTATTGTTATACTATATTAACCCTATACTACTATTATACTATATTTACCCTATACTACTATTATACTATATTTACCCTATACTACTATTATACTATATTAACCCTATACTACTATTATACTATATTTACCCTATACTACTATTATACTATATTTACGCTATACTACTATTATACTATATTAACCCTATACTACTATTATACTATATTAACCCTACACTACTATTATACTATATTAACCCTATACTACTATTATACTATATTAACCCTATACTACTATTATACTATATTAATCCTATACTACTATTATACTATATTAACCCTATACTAATTTTATACTATACTAACCCTATACTACTATTATATTATATTAACCCTATACTACTTTTATACTATATTTACCCTTTAATACTGTTATACTATATTAACCCTTTACTACTATTATAATATATCAACCCTATACTACTGTTATACTATATTAACCCTATACTACTATTATACTATATTAACCCTATACTACTGTTATAGTATATTAACCCTATACTACTATTATACTATATTAACCATATACTAATACTATATTAACCCTATACTACTGTTATACTATATTAACCCTAACCCTATACTACTATTATACTATATTAACCCTATCCTACTGTTATACTATATTAACCCTATACTACTGTTATACTATATTAACCCTATACTACTATTATACTATATTAACCCTATACTACTGTTATACTATATTAACCCTATACTACTATTATACTGTATTAACCCTATACTACTGTTATACTATATTAACCCTATACAACTATTATACTATATTAACCCTAACCCTATACTACTATTATACTATATTAACCCTATACTACTGTTATACTATATTAACCCTATACTACTATTATACTATATTAACCCTATACTACTATTATACTATATTAACCCTATACTACTGTTATACTATATTAACCCTATACTACTGTTATACTATATTAACCCTTTACTACTATTATACTATATTAACCCTATACTACTATTATACTATATTAACCCTTTACTACTATTATACTATATTAACCCTAACCCTATACTACTATTATACTATATTAACCCTATACTACTATTATACTATATTAACCCTATACTACTATTATACTATATTAACCCTAACCCTATACTACTATTATACTATATTAACCCTATTCTACTATTATACTATATTAACCCTATACTATTATTATAGTATATTAACCCTATACTACTATTATACTATATTAACCCTATTCTACTATTATACTATATTAACCCTATACTATTATTATAGTATATTAACCTTGTACTACTGTTATACTATATTAATCCTAAACTATATTTATAGTATATTAACCTTGTACTACTATTATACTATATTAACACTATACTACTGTTATACTATATTAACCTTGTACTACTGTTATACTATATTAACCCTATACTACTGTTATACTATATTAACCCTAATCTACCTTAAAATAATACCACACACTGAACTATTAAGAAATGACAGGCCACTGCTGTTCACTGAGCTGTTATCAAATAAACACTGTGGCTTCAGTATGCATGCCAGCCTAGACTCTAACCATGGGTCAGAGGGAGGAGGGGGAGGAGGGAGGGAGGGAGGGAAAGCTTCAGTATGCATGCCAGCCTCAAACCATGGTCCAAAGGGAGAGAGAGAGAGGGAGGAGGGCGGGAGAGAGATGGGGGAGAGAGAGGGAGAAAGGGAGAGGGGGGAGAGAGGGTGAAAGAGAGAGGGGGAGGGAGGGAGAGAGAGAGGGGAGAGAGATGGAGAGAGAGAGGGAGGGAGAGAGAATGAGGAGAGAGAGGGAGGGAGCGAGAGGGAGGGAGGGAGAGAGGGAGAAAGAGAGGGTGAGGGAGGGAGAGAGAGAGGGGAGAAAGAGGGAGAGAGAAAGGGGAAGGGAGGGAGAGAGAGAGGGAGGAGAGAGAGGGAGGGAGGGAGAGGGAGAGAGGGAGATAGGGGGGAGAGAGGGAGAAAGAGAGGGTGAGGGAGGGAGAGAGAGAGAGGGGAGAAAGAGGGAGAGAGAGAGAGGGAGGGAGAGAGGGAGGAGAGAGAGGGAGGGAGGGAGAGGGAGGGAGAAAGAGAGGGTGAGGGAGGGAGAGAGAGAGGGGAGAGAGATGGAGAGAGAGAGGGAGGGAGAGAGGGAGGAGAGAGAGGGAGGGAGGGAGAGTGAGGGAGGGAGAGGGAGAAAGAGAGGGTGAGGGAGGGAGAGAGAGAGGGCGAGAGAGAGGGCGAGAGAGATAGAAAGGGAGGCAGGGATAGAGAGAGGGTGGGGAGAGAGGGAGGGAGGGAGATAGGGGGGAGAGAGGGTGGGGAGAGAGGGAGGGAGGGAGATAGGGGGGAGAGAGGGTGGGGAGAGAGGGAGGGAGATAGGGGGGAGAGAGGGTGGGGAGAGAGGGAGAGCTTCAGTGTGCTTGCCAGTGTGCTCTCCAATGACGGACCAAAGGGAGAGAGAGAGAGAAAGCCTCACTGCCAGATTGCGAGGTCTGGAGCTCAGCCGCTCCTTCCTTCCTCCTTCTACCCAGGATCCAGGTCCTTTGCTGAGCCACCAGCTGTACTCAAGCCCCCTGTCTGGACCTGGGCCTAGTCTGCTGTGAGTGCACAGCCATGGAAAGACATACACACAACAAACAGCATATGTAATGTAAATGCATGTACTGTATATGACTGTGCATGTATATGATACAGTGAAGGAAGTCAGGGCTCAGGGTTTGGGTGTGCACACACACACACACACACACTGCACTTGCAGAGAAAGAGAGGCCCCATACCAGGGTTTCCATTAGGACCTTATTAATTTACTGTACATTTAAGAAATTTACCGGACCTATATGCTCAGAATGACAGATATCCCATTTAGATTACGGTAATTCATATTAACAGAACATGCAAATCAAGGATGCAATGATCCTTCTTACCGAATTCTGATATGCACTTTGAAGGTGTTAGAATAACTGTACACATGGACTTTTTTCTCAGCCAACAAGACGAGTTACGAACCGCTAAATCACTAAAAACCTAAAAACCCTATGTCAATCTACTATAGTAGACAAGAGTTTATGCTACCTATGCTATTGGTCAGTTTGTCGAGATAGAAATAGCCCATTCCAAACAAACTCAGTGAGACAGTTGTGGAACTATCAAATCCACAAATTCAAACAACCAGTAGGCTACATAAAAATGCAATGATGCAACAGATCAGAACTTTGATAAAATTATAAACTATTATTTGTTTCACATTATAAGTTCAGAACTGCTACCCGCCAATGTTCGTTCCATAATGCAATTAGTGGAAAAACACCATTGTCAAAAAGGGCAGTTTTCATGTGACAGAGATTAAAATGTCTGTTTTGAAAAGATGAGGTGATCAAATAGGCTATTTTGAAGCAAAGACTTATTATTAAAACATTCAGGTTTCAAACAATTAAGCCTGTTTTCAAAATGCATATACTGTCTCCAGCTTATTGAAAAGTGGTGTGTGTGTGACATGCTGATGAAGCCTGCCTTCCGTTTCCGTTTGATGCCTCGAATCAAAACAATTGTGATCTCGGGAAAATCTCCCACTTCAGACTTTAAGACAACTGGGAACTGTGAAATTATTTTATTTATTTATTTAACCCTGTCAAAAAAAAACAACTCAGTGCCTTCAGAAAAGTATTCATACCCCTTGACTTATTCCACATTTTGTTTGTGTTACAGATTGATTAAATGTATTTTTTTTCACCCAACTAACACAAAATGCCCCATAATGACAAAGAGAATATTTATTAAAAACGAAATACAGAAATATCAAATTTATTCATTTATTCATACTTAAAAAAAAATAATCTGTCAGAGCCCTGTCAAATTGGTGGGTAATCATTGCTAGACAGCCATTTTCAAGTCTTGCCATAGATATTCAAGCCAATTTAAGTCAAATCTGTAACTCGGCCACTCAGGAAAATGCAATGTTGTCTTGGTAAGTAAGTAACTCCAGTGTAGATTTGGCCTTGTGTTTTAGGTTATTGTCCTGCTGAAAGGTGAATTCCTCTCCCAGTGTAGATGTGGCCTTGTGTTTTAGGTTATTGTCCTGTTGAAAGTTGAATTCATCTCCCAGTGTCTGTTGGAAAGCAGACTGAACCAGGTTTTTTTCTCCAGGTTTTTGTCTGTGCTTAGCTCTATTCTGTTTATTTTATCAACAAAAAAAAAAAAAAATCCCTAGTCCTTGCCGATGACAAGCATACCCATAACATGATGCAGCCACCATCATGCTTGATAATATGGAAAGTTGTGCTCAGTGATGTGATGTGTTGGATTTGCCCCAAACATAACACTTTGTATTCAGGTGTCAAAAGGTATATTGGAGGTGAAGTCAGGTGCAGGAGAGCAGAGTATAATGAACAGGTGCACTTTTATTATAGTTTCCAAAAATGAGAGCACATAAATCATACATAAATCAAAACGCGCTCAAAAAAACAGAACATAAAAGTAAAGCGCGTAATCTAACAACAATTAACATGAAACAAAGCATGATGGGAAACAGAGGGTTAAATACAAGCAGCTTCAAATGAAAACCAGGTGTTTATGGAAACAAGACAAAACAAATGGATATATGAAAAATGGAGCGGCGATGGCTAGAAAGCCGGTGACGTCAATCGCCGAACGCCGCCCGAACAAGGAGCCGACTTCAGCGGAAGTCGTGACATCAGGACATAAAGTTCATTTCTTTGCCATATTTTTAGCAGTTTTACTTTAGGGCCTTGTTGCGAACAGGATACATGTTTTGGAATATTTTTATTCTGTACAGGATTCCTTCTTTTCACTCTGTCATTTAGGTTAGTATTGTGGAGTAACTACAATGTTGTTGATCCATCCTCAGTTCTCTCCTATTACAGCCATTAAACTCTGTAACTGTTTTAAAGGCCTCATGGTGAAATCCTTGAGTGGTTTCCTTCCACTCCGGCAACTGAGTTAAGAAGGAAGCCTGTATCTTTGTAGTGACTGGGTGTATTGATACACCAACCAAAGTGTAATTAATAACCTCACCATGCTCAAAGGGATTTTCAATGTCTGCTTATTTTATTTTTTACCTATCTACCAAAAGGTTCTCTTCTCTGCGAAGCATTGGAAAACCTCCAAGGTCTTTGTGGTTGACACTGTTTTAAATTCACTGCTCGACTTAGGGACCTTACAGATAATTATATATATATATATATATATATATATATATATATATATATATATATATATATATATATATATATATATATACTCTGTCAAGGCTCAGGAGAAGACCCAGATGCAGACAGTTTTGAAGTAACAAGTTTATTACAAAAACGGGAGACAAACGACAGGTAGGCAGAGGTCAGTAATCCAGGGTGGTGTGACAGAATGGTCAAAACCAGGAAAACCGGGCCTCCTGAGTGGCGCAGTGGTCTAAGGCTGTGCCACTAGAGATTCTGGGTTCGAATCCAGGCTCTGTCGCAGCCGGCCATGACCGGGAAACCCATGGGGGTGGCGCACAATTGGCCCAGCGTCATCCGGGTTAGGGGAGGGTTTGGCTGGCAGGGATGTTCTTGTCCCCATCGTGCACTAGCGACTCCTGTGGTGGGCCGGGCGCAGTGGCACGCTGATAACGGTCGCCAGGTGCACAGTATTTCCTCCGACACATTGGTGCAGCTGTCTTCTGGGTTAAGTGGGCATTGTGTCAAGAAGCAGTGCGGCTTGGTTGGGGTTGGGTGGTGTTTCAGAGGACACACGGCTCTCGACCTTCGCCTCTCCCGAGTCCGTACGGGAGTTGCAGCGATGAGACAAAACTGTAACTACCAATTGGATACCACGAAAATTGAGGAGATTTTTTTTTTTAAATAATATTAAATAATAAAAAATCAGGAAAAACAGAAAACAGGAACTAGAGAAAGCCAGGTGCACGGGGGAACACGCTGGTAGGCTTGATGAAACAAAACAAACTGGCAACAGACAAACAGAGAACACAGGTATAAATTCACTGGGGGGATAATGGGGAAGATGGGCGACACCTGGAGGGGGGTGGAGACAAGCACAAAGACAGGTGAAACAGATCCAGGTGTGACAAGATAATTGTATGTGTGAAGTACAGAGTCATTAAAAAATCATGTTAATTAAACACTATTATTGCCACACAGAGTGAGTCTATGCAACTTATTATGTGAATTGTTAAGCAAATCTTTACTCTTGAACTTACTTAGGCTTGCCATAACAAAGGGGTCAAATACTGATTGACTCAAGACATTTCAGCTTTTAATTTTTTTGTAACTATTTTAAAATGAGTAACTATCCTAAAAACGGAATTCTACTTTACAATTATGGGGTATTGTGCATAGGCCAATGACACACAATCTCAATTTTAATACATTTTAAATTCAGGCTGTAACACAACAAAATATGGAAAAGTAAAGGGGTGAGAATACTTTCTGAAGGAACTGTATATTTGCATTAACCCAGCCACATGATAACACTACTGTATACAGAGAGAGAGAGAGAGAGAGAGAGAGAGAGAGACAGAGAGAGAGAGAGAGAGAGAGAGAGAGAGAGAGAGAGAGACAGAGACAGAGACAGAGAGAGAGACAGAGAGAGACAGAGAGAGAGAGAGAGAGAGAGAGAGAGAGAGACAGAGACAGAGACAGAGAGAGAGAGAGAGAGACAGAGACAGAGACAGAGAGAGAGAGAGAGAGACAGAGAGAGACAGAGAGAGAGAGAGACAGAGAGAGAAAGAGAAAGAGAGAGCGTGTAATGATCGTCGTAAGGAGTGGACCAAAATGCAGCGGGGAAAGTGCTCATCTTCTTATTTTATTAAAGGAAAACACTTAAACAAAAACAAAGGCCGAAAACCAGTCCAATAAGGTGCACAGACTATACCGGAAACAACCACCCACACACAAACACAAGTGAAAAACAAACACAGTTAAATATGGCCTCCAATTACAGACAACGACAACCAGCTGCCTCTAATTGCAGGTAATTGAAAAACATAACATAGAAATAGAAAACTAGAATAAACATAGAAATAGAAAATATAGAAACATAAATCAAAAACCCCGAAACACACAAAGCAAACACCCCCTGCCCACGCCCTGACCAAACTACAATAACAAATCCCCTTTTAACTGGTCAGGACGTGACAGAGCGAGAGAAAGAGAGAGAGAGAGAGAGAGAGAGAGAGAGAGAGAGAGAGAGAAATCCATCCATCCAGCTGGTCCTGGGGCTGAGTTCACAAACCTGTTCTACTAACACACTGAAGCCTCAGGACCAGAACATCCAATCAATCAGAATAAAACAAACTACAACACAGTCAAAACAAAACTACATTGCTTATTGGGAAACACAAGCACAAAGCAAAACGCAGTGCTATCTGGCCCTAAATCGACAGTACACCGTAGCAAACTATTTGACCATGGTTACTGATCAAACTGATCAAAACCTTAGAAAAACCTTGACAAAGTACAGGCTCAGTGAGCACAGCCTTGCCATTGAGAAGGGTAGACACAGGAAAACCTGGCTCCCTGTAGAGGAAAGGCTGTGCAGCCACTGCACAACAGCAGAACCTGAGACGGAGCTGCATTTCCTGACAAAATGTCAAAAATATAAAACAATTAGAGAGTGTCATTTCCCCAAATTTGAAACCCTTATTCAAGGTTTCAAAGACCTCTCTGATGAGGATAGGCTATCTGTCCTGTTGGGGGAGGACGCAGAGAGCTGTGGGTTGGCAGCGCACTACATTGCTGCCTGCCATAAGATGAGGGACAGTGTCTGACAGACCAATAAACCTGCACATGTCCTCTACTCTATGCTTATTGTTACTGTTCAATGTATGGTTATTTTGACCCTTGGTTATTGTTGTTACTGTTGTCCCGGTGACAATTTTGATTCTTATTATTTTCATATTGTAAATATTCAAAGTAAGCTTTGGCAATACGTACATTGTTATGTCATGCCAATAATGCCAATAAAGCAAATTGAATTGAATAGAGAGAGAGAGAGAGAGAGAGAGAGAGAGAGAGAGAGAGGATTAGGAACCGGGCCACATGATAACATGAACGTTGTTTGGTGAGTGAACCCCAGACCTCACAACCATAAAGGGCAATGGCTTCTATAACTGATTCAAGTATTTTTAGCCAGATCCTAATTGGTATGTTGCACCAGATCATCAGCAAACAGTAGACATTTGACTTCAGATTCTAGTAGGGTGAGGCCGGGTGCTGCAGACTGTTCTAGTGCCCTCGCCAATTTTGTTGATATATATGTTGAAGAGGGTGGGGCTTAAGCTGCATCCCTGTCTCACCCCACAGCCCTATGGGAAGAAATGTGTTTCTTTTGCCAATTTTATAATGTCGTATGTTTTTCCCCCAACACCACTTTCCATCAATTTGTATAGCAGACCCTCATGCCAAATTGAGTCAAAATCAACAAAGCATGAAAAGACTTTGCCTTTGTTTTGGTTTGTTTGTTTTTTCAATTAGGGTGTGCAGGGTGCAGGGTGAATACGTGGTCTGTCGTACGGTAATTTGGTTAAAAAGCCAAATTAACATTTGCTCAGAACATTGTTTTCCCACTGAGGAAATGTACGAGTCTGCTGCTAATGATAATGCAGAGGATTTCCCCAAGGTTTTGGGGGTCTCTATGTTTTTGGTTGGATAGGCTTCTCAATTTATTTCTTAGGTTTTTGCATTTTTCATCAAACCATTTGCCATTGTTGTTCATTTTTCTTAGGTTTTCCGCTTTACATTTTTTGATTTGATAGGGAAGTTGAGAGGTCAAATATACTGTTTACGTTTTCTACTGACAAGTTTACACCTTCACTATTACAGAGTGAAATGTTTTGTCAAGGAAGTCGTTTAAAAGGGATTGAATTTGTTGTTAGCAAAAAAAAATTGGGTAGGTTTCCACACTACTTTCCTTCCATCTATAGCATTTCTTAATATTCATTCAGTTCATTTGGCTTTGATACCCCATGATTTTGTATTGCTCTGTTCAAGTAGACTGTGGTTTTGCTGTGATCTGATAGGAGTGTCAGTGGGCATGCTGTGAACGCTCTGAGAGACTAGGTTGAGGTCAGTGATAAATATATCTTCTCCTTTCCCCCTTCTGATAACCAGGCAGCGAATCGCATCTCTGCATGTCTGTCAGACATATCAGTGTGGATGACGGATCACCACCTCAAGCTGAACCTCGGCAAGACGGAGCTGCTCTTCCTCCCGGGGAAGGACTGCCCGTTCCATGATCTCGCCATCACGGTTGACAACTCCCTTGTGTCCTCCTCCCAGAGTGCTAAGAACCTTGGCGTGATCTTGGACAACACCCTGTCGTTCTCCACTAACATCAAGGCGGTGACCCGATCCTGTAGGTTCATGCTCTACAACATTCGCAGAGTACGACCCTGCCTCACACCGGAAGCGGCGCAGGTCCTAATCCAGGCACTTGTCATCTCCCGTCTGGATTACTGCAACTCGCTGTTGGCTGGGCTCCCTGCCTGTGCCATTAAACCCCTACAACTCATCCAGAACGCCGCAGCCCGTCTGGTGTTCAACCTTCCCAAGTTCTCTCACGTCACCCCGCTCCTCCGCTCTCTCCACTGGCTTCCAGTTGATGCTCGCATCCGCTACAAGACCATGGTGATTGCCTACGGAGCTGTGAAGGGAACGGCACCTCCATACCTTCAGGCTCTGATCAGGCCCTACACCCAAACAAGGGCACTGCGTTCATCCACCTCTGGCCTGCTGGCCCCCCTACCTCTGAGGAAGCACAGTTCCCGCTCAGCCCAGTCAAAACTGTTCGCTGCTCTGGCACCCCAATGGTGGAACAAGCTCCCTCACGACGCCAGGACAGCGGAGTCAATCACCACCTTCCGGAGACACCTGAAACCCCACCTCTTTAAGGAATACCTGGGATAGGATAAAGTAATCCTTCTAACCCCCCCCCCCCCCCCCTTAAAAGATTTAGATGCAC
>NC_138301.1:122560512-122570512 GCF_965601325.2 Salmo salar | reverse complement strand
CTGACTCATCACTTAGGTTAGGGTTCATGCAGATATCCAATGTTTATGCGATGTTCAGAATGAGACTGATGAGGTAATAATTAATAATTGACTGTTATTGATGTAAGCGATATTTAGATAATCTCTAGAGTTTAAGTCGGGAGATAGTAACTCGGTAAACAACTGTTCCCGTGGTGCCCCAAATTCCTAATGATAGTCATGTCACAACACTGGCCAGGCCCAGTTGCCCATTATTGGCTACCATGGCTGTGTTATAATTTAGTTTAGAATAAACAAAGAAACAGGTAACTGCCAAAATAATGGAAACACTTGAGTAAATAAGAATATTGAAAGCAGCGGTGGAATTAACATCCCATCATGCTTAGGGTCATGTATAACTATGCTGGCCAGGCCCAGTTGCCCATAACATTGTCTACCATGGCTAGAAGAAGAGATCTCAGTGATGTTGAAAGAAGGGGTGATTGTTGGGGCACGTTTAGCAGGAGCTTCAGTGATGAAGACTGCTCAACTTGCTGATGTTTCACCATATGCCATGGCCGTCTCAGTCACCAGATCTCAACCCAATTGAACTCTTATGGGAGATTCTGGAGTGACGCCTGAGACAGCGTTTTCCACCACCATCAACAAAAACACCAAATGGTTGAATTTCGATGGTGGAAGAATGGTGTCGCATTCCTCCAATAGAGTTGCAGACACTTATAGAATCTATGCCAAGGCTCATTGAAGTCATTCTCGTGGTGGCCCACAACCTATTGAGACACTTTATGTGGGTGTTTCCTTTATTTTGGCAGATACCTGTAGTAGGATTAGAAAAGTCATATAAAATGTGCTTATTGCCGCTAAAATGTGTTGTTTGACATTTCACTGCAACATTTTGGAATGTTCATTGACATCGTTGGAACTGAAATTGTTACTAAGTAACATGTTCATTGCAAACTCTAACACTGTAAGCTTAATCGTTTCTTCTCTCACCTGTGTTGTCCTGTCCATTCTGATTGGTCGCTGGGCTGACGGCCTGCACTGGTTGACTGAATCCCAGTGTTGTCCTCTGACCCTGAACCATCATCTGGTTCTTGGTTGCTGTGACAACGACAGACCCCGGGGTTGCCCGTGCAACAGCTCCCAGACCCAGTTGCGGGCGTATCCCTATGCCAGAGCGGAGCAGACTGCCACTGCCGCCGGCTTGAGCCGTCTGGGTTGCCATCCTGGGGCCTGAGGGGTCCTCGCTACCAAGACTGCCCGCATTTCTACCCATCTGAAAAGTGAGAATGAAATGGAAGTTAAGCCATGTGGTGAGTTAGGCTACAGTAAACTACAGTAAATGTTCATTTCAGAAACTAAATTAAATTATGCATAGGATTCCTGTGGAGGAGACATTTTAGCATGAGTGTCAAATGGCCTACTCCCTATATCGTGCACTCCCAGCAAACCGGGAACATTCCCAGAACATATGCTAGTGTTTTTAAATAACATTCCAATTAAAATAATGTTTTTGATAAATAAATATTTTAAAAAAACATCTGAAAAGTGTTTTTCATTGTGTAAGTGTGTTTATTTAATGAGACTTTAATGAAATCATTTATTTCCCAGAGCCTCCTGCTCAGTCTGATCGTGTGGGCGTTAGGAAACAAATTTGAAGATATTTACATACACAGCCCTGATTGGCTGATAGGATTGTAGAGCCCACCGCCTTACCCAGACAAGCAGTCATTCGTCTATTATAATCAGATCAGATTGTGATGTCATGATGTGGGCCAAAAGTTCCATCCCACCTGAAAATTATTTTTTTTCTCAAAAAAAGGTCATAATCAAACTTTTCACAATTTCAGAATGTTTTTTTGACCTTTTTGTGTGGTAATATCATCAAACAAATAGGGAAATTATGTTTTTGAAATAAAATATCCTTTGAATGTTTTCCTAACATTCCCCCAAATGTTATGCACATAATCTGTAACAATCTATTCTCTTGTGGACAGACTATGGTACTGTAGATCTGTCATGATACAATGGGAGATAAGCATTAGTTCCGGTGCTTTGGACAAATCACCATTTTGCAGGTTTTAGCATCTTTTTGAGGGAAGGGGGAAGGGGGACATTTGGCCCATAGACTTGCTCATCATTTTCAAAGAGAGCTTTTTCGTTCCTGGTTCCAATCTCTTCTCAACACATATGGACCTTAAATAAATACGACCCAAAACATCCAACAGGATGACGAATCATGCAGTGGAACCTCACAAGGTTGTCCCCTGTCTCCACTGTAGTTTCTTATTGTCACTCATGAAGACTTGGCACAAACTGGAATACAGTGGACAGACAAGCCATGCAGTGTACCAGAACAAAGTTCCTCTTTAGTTGTCATTTCCCACAGTCTGTTGACACATGCTACTACCATTTATGTTACGTGCGTCTGTCCACAAGAGATTATGGGGAGATTATTAAACCATGCAGTGGACAGTCGACTTGGTGCTCCTGTCCCACAATCATATACTCATTAGTCTATAATCATAGACTAATACATAAAGCTGTCATCAAGGCAAAGCTACTTTGAAGATTTTGATTTGTTTAACACTTTTTTGGTTACTACATGATTCAGGTATTACTCTCCTCATGGGTACCAGATATCCCCACAAGGATGATAAAACATGGAAAATTCTTCCTGGTGGGGTCATTTCCCAGGTCCCCACAAGGACAAAGGCTGTTTTAAGGGTTAGGGTGTTCTATATTTCTTTATTAACTGTGTTCTTTATCACAACAGAAACACAAAGGCTCATTGGTAATCAGTACTTCTAAAACCATTCCATACATGGGCTCTGGTCAAAAGCTGTGCACTGCATTCTTTCTTTATTTTATATACAATTTTAATTTTATATTTTATAGACAACACAACACATAGACATACAAACATCAACCACATCACCCCTGTCCAGACCCACTAGCTCACAACCCCATCTCTATCAACTACATCACCCCTGGCCAGACCCACTAGCTCCCCCCATCTCCATCATACAGTGCATTCGGAAAGTATTCAGACCCCTTCACTTTTTCCACATTTTGTTACTTAACAGCCTTATTCTAAAATTGATTAAATTGTTGTTTTTTTACACATCAAACTACACACAATACCCCATAATGACAAAGCAAAAACAGGTTTTTATAATAAAAAAAAAAATGTTTCTCTAATATGGTCATACATTTGGCAGGAGGTTAGGAAGTGCAGTTCAGTTTCCACCTCATTTTGTGGGCAGTGTGCACATAGCCTGTCTTCTTTTGAGAGCCAGGTCTGCCTACGGCGGCCTTTCTAAATAGCAAGGCTATGCTCACTGAGTCTGTACATAGTCAAAGATTTCTTTAATTTTGGGTCAGTCAAAGTGGTCAGATATTCTGCCACTGTGTTCTCTCTGTTTAGGGCCAAATAGCATTCTAGTTTTCTCAGTTTTTATGTTAATTCTTTCCAATGTGTTAAGTAATTATCTTTTTGTTTTCTCATGATTTGGTTGGGTCTAATTGTGTTGCTGTCCTGGGGCTCTGTGGGGTCTGTTTGCGTTTGTGAACAGAGCCCCAGGACCAGCTTGCTTAGGGGACTCTTCTCCAGGTTAATCTCTCTGTAGGTGATGGCTTTGTTATGGAAGGTTTGGGAATCGCTTCCTTTTAGGTGGTTGTAGAATTTAACGGCTCTTTTCTGGATTTTGATAATTAGCAGGTATCGGCCTAATTCTGCTCTGCAGGCATTATTTGGTGTTTTACGTTGTACACAGAGGATATTTTTTGCAGAATTCTGCATGCAGAGTCTCAATTTGGTGTTTGTCCCATTTTGTGAATTCTTGGTTGGTGAGCGGACCCCAGACCTCACAACCATAGAGGGCAATGGGTTCTATAACTGATTCAAGTATTTTTAGCCAGATCCTAAATGGTATGTCAAATTTTATGTTCCTTTTGATGGCATAGAAGGCCCTTCTTGTCTTGTCTCTCAGATCGTTCACAGCTTTGTAGAAGTTACCTGTGGCGCTGATGTTTAGGCCGAAGTACGTATTTGAGAGGTCAAATATACTGTTCAGGTTTTCTACTGCCAAGTTTACACCTTCACTATTACAGTGGAACGTTTTGTCCAGGAAGTTGTCTAGAAGGGAGTGAATTTGTTGTTGCCTAAGGTAGGTTTCTATACTACTCTCCTTTCATCTATAGCCTGTCTTAATATTATTCAGTTCCTTTGGCTTTGATGTGTGTCAGTGGGCTGACTGTGAACGCTCTGAGAGACACTGGGTTGAGGTCAGTGATAAAGTAGTCTACAGAACTACTGCCAAGAGAAGAGCTATAGGTGTACCTACCGTACGAGTCCCCTCGAAGCCTACCATTGACTATGTACAGACCCAGCGGGGGGGGGGGGGGGGGGGGGGGGCATATTTGGGAGGGAATGTTGTCATCTCCAGGCAGGGGTTTGTTCCCCTGTGTGCTAAGAATGGTCAGGTTCTTGTCCAGTTCTGGCATTTAGGTCGCCACAGACTAGTACATGTCCCTGGGCCTGGAAATGATTGATTTCCCCCTCTAGGATGGAGAAGCTGTCATCGTTAAAGTATGGAGATTCTAACACTCGATCATGGCCACTCTTACTTGGCTGCTTTGTGTGATGTATTGTTGTCTCTACCTTCTTGACCTTTGTGCTGTTGTCTGTGCCCAATAATGTTGATACCATGTTTTGTGCTGCTACCATGTTGTGTTTCTACCATGCTGTGTTGTCATGTTGTGTTGCTACCATGTTGTTGTCATGTCGTGTTGCTACCATGTTGTTGTCATGTTGTGTTGCTACCATGTTGTTGCCATGCTGTGTTTCTACCATGTTGTTGTCATGTTGTGTTGCTACCATGTTGTTGTCATGTTGTGTTGCTACCATGCTGTGTTGTTGTCTTAGGTCTCTCTTTATGTAGTGTTGTGTTGTGTTGTCTCTCTTGTTGTGATGTGTGTTTTGTCCTATATTTATATTGTATTTATTTATAATCCCATGCCCCCGTCCCCGCAGGAGACCTTTTGCCTTCTGGTAGGCCGTCACTGTATATAAGAATTTGTTCTTAACTGACTTGCCTAGTTAAATAACGGTTAAATAAAAATATATAAAAAATAAATAAATAAATGGGGGATATAGGTAGCATCTGTTGAGATAATTTCCTTATTAATTTCAAGCCAGATGTAAAATGTTCCTGTTTTGACTAATTTAATAGAGTGGGTCAGGTCTGCTCTATACCAAAATTAGCATACCCACTGAGTCTCTTCCCTGTTTCACACCTGGTAGTTTGGCGGATGGGACTACCAGCTCTCTGTAACCTAGAGGGCAACCAGTGGGTCTCCTCTATACCACCTGGTAGTGTGGTGGATGGGACTACCAGCTCTCTGTAACCTAGAGGACAACCAGTGGGTCCATCTCCTCTATACCACCTGGTAGTGTGGTGGATGGGACTACCAGCTCTCTGTAACCTAGAGGGCAACCAGTGGGTCCATCTCCTCTATACCACCCACCTGGTAGTGTGGTGGATGGGACTACCAGCTCTCTGTAACCTAGAGGACAACCAGTGGGTCTCCTCTATACCACCCACCTGGTAGTGTGGTGGATGGGACTACCAGCGCTCTGTAACCTAGAGGACAACCAGTGGGTCCGTCTCCTCTATACCACCCACCTGGTAGTGTGGTGGATGGGACTACCAGCTCTCTGTAACCTAGAGGGCAACCAGTGGGTCCGTCTCCTCTATACCACCTGGTAGTGTGGTGGATGGGACTACCAGCTCTCTGTAACCTAGAGGGCAACCAGTGGGTCCATCTCCTCTATACCACCCACCTGGTAGTGTAGTGGATGGGACTACCAGCTCTCTGTAACCTAGAGGGCAACCAGTGGGTCCATCTCCTCTATACCACCCACCTGGTAGTGTAGTGGATGGGACTACCAGCTCTCTGTAACCTAGAGGACAACCAGTGGGTCCGTCTCCTCTATACCACCCACCTGGTAGTGTGGTGGATGGGACTACCAGCTCTCTGTAACCTAGAGGACAACCAGTGGGTCCGTCTCCTCTATACCACCCACCTGGTAGTGTGGTGGATGGGACTACCAGCTCTCTGTAACCTAGAGGACAACCAGTGGGTCCATCTCCTCTATACCACCCACCTGGTAGTGTGGTGGATGGGACTACCAGCTCTCTGTAACCTAGAGGACAACCAGTGGGTCCGTCTCCTTTACACCATGTTTCTTGTAGGATGACAAAGTCTGTATTTTCCTATTTCTTTTAGGCCAAAGGCAGATGACCTTAGACCTTGTATATTCCAGGATGAGATAGTTAAAGCTTTGTGTTCTGTAGTGTCTAGTGTTGTTTTCGTGTGGTTTAGGACCAGACCGTCTCTCTATCTCTCTCCCTTTCTCCCTCTCTCCACCGTCACTCTCCACCCAGGTAGATACCCCTCCATCCATCTCTCCCTCTCTCCACCGTCACTCTCCACCCAGGTAGATACCCCCTCCATCCATCTCTCCCTCTCTCCACCGTCACTCTCCACCCAGGTAGATACCCCCTCCATCCATCTCTCCCTCTCTACACGTCACTCTCCACCCAGGTAGATACCCCTCCATCCATCTCTCCCTCTCTCCACCGTCACTCTCCACCCAGGTAGATACCCCCTCCATCCATCTCTCCTCTCTACACCGTCACTCTCCACCCAGGTAGATACCCCCTCCATCCATCTCTCCCTCTCTCCACCGTCACTCTCCACCCAGGTAGATACCCCCTCCATCCATCTCTCCCTCTCTCACCGTCACTCTCCACCCAGGTAGATACCCCCTCCATCCATCTCTCCCTCTCTCCACCGTCACTCTCCACCCAGGTAGATACCCCCTCCATCCATCTCTCCCTCTCTCCACCGTCACTCTCCACCCAGGTAGATACCCCCTCCATCCATCTCTCCCTCTCTCCACCGTCACTCTCCACCCAGGTAGATACCCCCTCCATCCATCTCTCCCTCTCTCCACCGTCACTCTCCACCCAGGTAGATACCCCCTCCATCCATCTCTCCCTCTCTCCACCGTCACTCTCCACCCAGGTAGATACCCCCTCCATCCATCTCTCCCTCTCTCCACCGTCACTCTCCACCCAGGTAGATACCCCCTCCATCCATCTCTCCCTCTCTCCACCGTCACTCTCCACCCAGGTAGATACCCCCTCCATCCATCTCTCCCTCTCTCCACCGTCACTCTCCACCCAGGTAGATACCCCCTCCATCCATCTCTCCCTCTCTCCACCGTCACTCTCCACCCAGGTAGATACCCCCTCCATCCATCTCTCCCTCTCTACAGGCAAATACCTCCACCATCCCATTCTCCACACCCACAATACAATACAACACAACACTACACAACAATCCTTTTCTCTTTGTCTCCCTGTCTTCCTCCCTCCCTCCCTCCCTGTCTTCCTCCCTCCCTCCCTCCCTCCCTCCCTCCCTCCCTCCCTCCCTCCCTCCCTCCCTCCCTGTCTTCCTCCCTCCCTCCCTCCCTCCCTCCCTCCCTCCCTCCCTCCCTCCCTCCCTCCCTCCCTGCCTCCCTCTCTGCCTCCTTACCTCTGCTGGTTGGTACTTGTCCACCAGTGGTCCATAGAAGCTCTCAGCCTTGCTGCCCAGCTTCGGAGGGGCTGTGTGGCTGCGAGTGTGGGCTCCAGTGTGTGTGTGGGTGTGTGTGTGAGAGCCAAACTGTGTGTGTGTCGGGGGGACAGTGTGTGTGTGGCCATGGGATCGGATCCCCGTTCCCATCATACCAGAGTTGAACAGACGGTTTTTCTGCATCTCCTGTCTGTATTTGTCATAGAGGAGGTTGGAGGCACTCAGGACCGGTGTGTTTCTGGACGCTATGCCGCGGGAGTGTGTGTTAGTGTGCGTTTTGGAGCTAGAAGAGTGCTTCTGAGGTGTGTGTGTGGCAGGGGAGTGTGTATGTGTATAGGCAGAGAGCCTGGAGGGCAAGGAGGAGACCTGGTAAGGCCCGTCTGAAGCCTGGGGTTTGAGTTGAGGACCCTTCCGGATGTAGGTGATGATTTTGGGCCGCACTCCTTTGGGCTTTGCGGGGCTGTGGCTGGGGTTAGGGGCCTGGTGGTGTAGAGGAGGTATGGGTATCCCTGTAGAAGCGAGGTTAGATTTGAGAGGTGGTCTAAGCCCATTGCTACCATAGCCCTGGGGATACCTAGCTGAACCTGTAATAATCCTCGAAGGGGACATCGGCTGTTGTTGTTGTTGTCTCCGTGGTGACCCCTGTGGGGTTCCGAGTGGGGAGCGAGGGGGTGTGTGTGAGTGTGGTTGAGAGGTGACGGTAACCCCACAGCGGTTAGTTCTATGGTATCTGAGCTGAGACTGGTCCTGGTACTGATGTCTCCTCTCCAGGCTGGAGGTACGCTCTGAGCTGATCCCACGTCTATCCAGGGAACGAGCCTCTCTCTGGGCAGACTGGCTGGCCTGGCTGGGCTGGGGAGCTCCGAGGCAGGAACTGGGCCGGTAATGGGGGTGGGAGTAATTGCTACAGTTGACCATTGAACTCTTTACCTCTAGGGTCTCTTGTGTTTGCCTGCCGTCGACCCCGTGGTGACCTGGGTCCACGACCTTATGACCTGCATCTGGAGACTGGGAGGGAGAGGTCGAGGAACGCCGTCTTGTGATTGGCTCAGCTAAGCTCCTCCCTCTTCCTGGTTCCAACTGACAGAGAGGTCGGACGAGCTGTTGCCTGCGAGGAGGAGGAGGCCCTACTCCCTTTTTCCTCTGTCCTATCCCTCCATCTGAGGAGGACAAAATGCTGTTTCCCTGGTAACACCCCACGTCCTGTCTTTGAGTGGTAACATCCCGTGTAGACCCCTCCTCTGTCGCACTTTGGCCACTTTGACCCCTCGACAGTTCTACTTCCAGGTTAGATGTTTCCTGGTACTGATGATGTACTTCTTGGTCAGGTGACGTCGAGTACTGAAGTCCTGCCAGGTTAGGAGTGTCCTGAGAGTGTGGTGCTGCTGTGGAGTTCAGGCCGACAGGGGGAGCCCTTCTCTTGGCTGAGGTAGTGGGATTCGGGTTAGAGGTCAATGGTTGTCCAGTAGGGTCCAGATTGCTACTCAGGGTGGACACAGCAGACACACAGAGACTCCCTCTGTCACCCCCGCTGTTCTGCTCTCCTCCTCCTCCTCCTCCTCCTCCTCCTCCCGTCTCTTTACCTCCTTCTGATCGAGGGCCGCCGTAGTTGAGGTCCTGACGGAGCATCTCTCTCTCTCTCCCTACCTCTTTTTGTCTATCCATCCCTCTGTCCCCCCCATTGCTATCGTTATCGTTCCTGTGAACAGAAACACAGCTGGCCGTGGAGCTGGAAGACATCGACAGCAGTCCTTCACCTGCTCCTCCGTTAGAATCCTCTCCTTCATCATCATCCTCCTCATCCTCTCCTACTCTCTTTCCATCCCCACCTCCATCTCCATGGAAGGTGTGTATCTCGCGACACTCAAGCAGTTCCAACTTCTGGATGTCATGGTTCAGACATCGCTCCTCCGTGCCCCAGATAAGAAGCTTGTCCTGGGCTTCGCTCTGGGCCACCAGGGGGGGTAGAGGGCTGGAGGCCTGGTCGTCTGGGTTCTCCCCCATTAGCACTAGCTGGTTAGCGTTAGCATCTCCAGTCGGAGGGTGAAACAGGACATGAGATTTGTTGTTGTTGTTTTTTATGTCTCGTCCGCTGACAGGCAGACTCTGGAGACCAGCTGGGACACTCATAGCGGAGGAAGGGTCCTTCAGGCAATCTCAAAGACACCTCTCGGGTTCTGCTGCCATTAATGGATTTGTGTGTTCTCCTCCTCCTTTCTCTCTCTTTCTTTTTCCTTCTATTGTTTACTTCTCTCTCTCTTCTTATTTCTCTCTCTTCTCCCTCTCTCGCTCTTCTCCCTCTTTCTCTCTTCTTCTTTCTCTCTCTCTCTATGGGTGCTTTCTGAGTCTTTGTTATAGCCAGGGAACAAGAGAATGA
>NC_138301.1:122538012-122555512 GCF_965601325.2 Salmo salar | reverse complement strand
AGGACCAGCTTGCTCAGGGGACTCTTCTCCAGGTTTACCTCTGTAGGTGATGGCTTTGTTATGGAGGGTTTGGGAATCGCTTCCTTTTAGGTTCTGTCTAATTCTGCTCTGCATGCATTATTTGGTGTTTTACGTTGTACACTGGGGATATTTTTTGCAGAATTCTGCATGCAGAGTCTCAATTTGGTGTTTGTCCCATTTTGTGAAATTCTTGGTTGGTGAGTGGACCCCAGACCTCACAACCATAAAGGGCAATGGGTTCTATAACTGATTAAAGTATTTTTAGCAAGATCTTAATTAGAGGTCGACCGATTAATCGGAATGGCCGATTAATTCGGGCCGATTTCAAGTTTTCATAACAATCGGTAATCGGTATTTTTGGCCACCGATTTGCCGATTTCTTATTTCTTTCTCTTTTTTTTGTATTATTATTTTTTTTTTACACCTTTATTTAACTAGGCAAGTCAGATTAAGAACACATTCTTATTTTCAATGACGGCCTAGGAACGGGGGTTAACTGCCTTGTTCGGGGGGATTCGGGGATTCATTTTTGCAACTTTCCGGTTACTAGTTCAATGCTCTAACCACCTGCCTTACATTGCACTCCACGAGGAGCCTGCATGGCAGGCTGACTACCTGTTACGCGAGGGCAGCAAGAAGCCAAGGTCAGTTGCTAGCTAGCATTAAACTCATCTTATAAAAAACTATCAATCTTAACTTAATCACTGATGATATTACTAGTTTATCTAACGTGTCCTGCGTTGCATATAATCGATGCAGTGCCTGTTAATTTCTCATTGAATCACAGCCTACTTCGACAAACGGGTGATTTAACAAGCGCATTTGCGAAAAAAGCACTGTCGTTGCACCAATGTACCATAAACATCAATGCCTTTCTTTAAAATCAATACACAAGTATATATTTTTAAACCTGCATATTTAGTTAATATTGCCTGCTAACATGAAATTGTGTCACTTCTCTTGCGTTCATTGCACGCAGTCAGGGTATATGCAACAGTTTGGGCCGCCTGGCTCGTTGCGAACAAATTTTCCAGGATTTTACATAATTATGACATAACATTGAAGCTTGTGCAATGTAACAGGAATATTTAGACTTAGGGATGCCACCCATTAGATAAAATACGGAACGGTTCCGTATTTCACTGAAATAAAAAACGTTTTGTTTTCGAGATGATAGTTTCCGGATTCGACCATATTAATGACCTAAGGCTCGTATTTCTGTGTGTTATTATGTTATAATTAAGTCTATGATTTGATATTTGATAGAGCAGTCTGACTGAGCGGTGATAGGCAGCAGCAGGCTCGTAAGCATTCATTCAAACAGCACTCTTTCGTGCGTTTTGCCAGCAGCCCTTCGCTGTGCTTCAAGCATTGCGCTGTTTATGACTTCAAGCCGGGTGGGTATAATTTGTGGAACGTTCCAACAGAAATCTATTCCAAAAACGTAGTAAATAATAAGGTTGCCAAAAAACAACGCATACAAAGTTGTATAGCGGCAGAATAAGATACCGGGTAGGGAGTGGTCTATTTCATTGCGTTTTTCACTCATCCCATTTCTTCTGAAAAATGTCTGTCCTCACTCTGGTTGCCTATGGACAAACATTAAGAATAAGCTACGTGGTGAGTTGATGCCTATTCGGCAGCGAGTTAGCTAGGTTTGCATGCGTTGCTTCTTTGTATGCGTTGTTGGTTGGCAACCTTTTACTTTGCGATTTTTGGAACAGATTCCTGTTGGAACATTCAACAAATTATACCCACCCCTTCAAGCCTATCAACTCCCAAGATTAGGCTGGTGTAACCGATGTGAAATGGCTAGCTAGTTAGCGGGTGCGCGCTAATAGCGTTTCAAACGTCACTCGCTCTGAGACTTGGAGTAGTTGTTCCCCTTGCTCTGCATGGGTAACGCTGCTTCGAGGGTGGCTGTTGTCCATGTGTTCCTGGTTCGAGCCCAGGTAGGAGCGAGGAGAGGGACGGAAGCTATACTGTTACACTGGCAATACTAAAGTGCCTATAAGAACATCCAATAGTCAAAGGTATATGAAATACAAATTGTATAGAGAGAAATAGTCCAATAATTCCTATAATAACTACAACCTAAAACTTCTTACCTGGGAATATTGAAGACTCATGTTAAAAGGAACCACCAGCTGTCATATGTTCTCATGTTCTGAGCAAGGCACTTAAACGTTAGCTTTCTTACATGGCATATATTGCACTTTTACTTTCTTCTCCAACACTTTGTTTTGCATTATTTAAACCAAATTGAACATGTTTCATTATTTATTTGAGGCTAAATTGATTTTATTGATGTATTATATTAAGTTAAAATAAGTGGTCATTCAGTATTGTTGTAATTGTCATTATTACAAATAAATAAATAAATAAATAAATAAATACAAATTTAAATCGTCTGATTAATCGGCATCAGCTCCCTCCAATAATCGGTACCGGTATCGGTGTTGAAAAATCATAATCGGTCGACCTCTAATCTTAATTGCTATGTCGAATTTTATGTTCCTTTTGATGGCATAAAGCTGGTTCTAAATTCGGGTAAAACAAAATGCATGGTATTTTCAAATGTTAGTAATCATGTCATTGCTACATTGGCTGGACATACTATAGAGCAAGTGAAAGTGTACAAATATTTAGGTGTGTGGGTTGATGATAAGCTGAGCTTCACTGTGCATGTAGAGAACTTGATAAGGAAGCTCAAGCTGAGAATAGGATTTTATTACCGGCATAAGGCTTGTTTTTCTCTGGTGACCAGGAAGGAGGTGGTATGATGTACATTACTGGCAGTTTTAGATTTTAGTGATGTTATATATACTGCTCAAAAAAATAAAGGGAACACTTAAACAACACATCCTAGATCTGAATGAAAGAAATAATCTTATTAAATACTTTTTTCTTTACATAGTTGAATGTGCTGACAACAAAATCACACAAAAATAATCAATGGAAATCCAATTTATCAACCAGTCTGTCAATCAATCAGTCTGGATTTGGAGTCACACTCAAAATTAAAGTGGAAAACCACACTACAGGCTGATCCAACTTTGATGTAATGTCCTTAAAACAAGTCAAAATGAAGCTCAGTAGTGTGCATGGCCTCCACGTGCCTGTATGACCTCCCTACAACGCCTGGGCATGCTCCTGATGAGGTGGCGGATGGTCTCCTGAGGGATCTCCTCCCAGACCTGGACTAAATCATCCGGGAACGGGCGGGCCAGTCCATAGCATCAATGCCTTCCTCTTGCAGGAACTGCTGACACACTCCAGCCACATGAGGTCTAGCATTGTCTTGCATTAGGAGGAACCCAGGGCCAACCACACCAGCATAGGGTCTCACAAGGGGTCTGAGGATCTCATCTCGGTACCTAATGGCAGTCAGGCTACCTCTGGCGAGCACATGGAGGGCTGTGCGGCCCCCCAAAGAAATGCCACCCCACACCATGACTGACTTACCGCCAAACCGGTCATGCTGGAGGATGTTCCAGGCAGCAGAACGTTCTCCACGGCGTCTCCAGACTCTGTCACGTCTGTCACGTGCTCAGTGTGAACCTGCTTTCATTGGTGAAGAGCACAGGGCGCCAGTGGCGAATTTGCCAATCTTGGTGTTCTTTGGCAAATGCCAAACGTCCTGTACGGTGTTGGGCTGTAAGCACAACCCCCACCTGTGGACGTCGGGCCCTCATACCACCCTCATGGAGTCTGTTTCTGACCATTTGAGCAGACACATGCACATTTGTGGCCTGCTGGAGGTCATTTTGCAGGGCTCTGGCAGTGCTTCTCCTGCTCCTCCTTGCACAAAGGCGGAGGTAACGGTCCTGCTGCTGGGTTGTTGCCCTCCTAGGGCCTCCTCCACGTCTCCTGATGTACTGGCCTGTCTCCTGGTAGCGCCTCCATGCTCTGGACACTACGCTGACAGACACAGCAAACCTTCTTGCCATAGCTCGCATTGATGTGCCATCCTGGATGAGCTGCACTACCTGAGCCACTTGTGTGGGTTGTAGAGTCCGTCTCAAGCTACCACTAGAGTGAAAGCACCGCCAGCATTCAAAAGTGACCAAAACATCAGCCAGGAAGCATAGGAACTGAGAAGTGGTCTGTGGTCCCCACCTGCAGAACCACTCCTTTATTGGGGGTAATTGCCTATAATTTCCACCTGTTGTCTATTCCATTTGCACAACAGCATGTGAAATGTATTGTCAATCAGTGTTGCTTCCTAAGTGGACAGTTTGATTTCACAGAAGTGTGATTGACTTGGAGTTACATTGTGTTGTTTAAGTGTTCCCTTTATTTTTTTGAGCAGTGTATATATCATCAAGACTTTAGTGTTTTTTAATATAATATGTAATTGTTGTACTGAATGTGTATCTATAGTTTTGTTTAACCTCTCTGGGGTAGGAGGCAGTATTTTGACATCCGGATGAAAAGCGTGCCCAAAGTAAACTGCCTGTTACTCAGGACCAGAAGCTAGGATATGCATGTAGTTTCGGAAACTGTTAAAATAATGTCTGTGAGTATAACAGAACTGATTTGGCAGGCAAAACCCTGAGGACAAACCATTCAGGGAGTTTTTCTTTTGAGGTCATAGGATTTTCCAATGGCTTTCTATGGGATACCCTTATTATTAGGAACCTGGTTGCAGTTCCTATGTCTTCCACTAGATGTCAACAGTAGGGCTATTCATTGTACGTGTCACTCCAGGTGGACTCTACTGTTTGGGTGCGTGTGAACTGGAGCGCGCTTCACGTTGTTTTTATCCGGTATTAGAAACAGTTTATTCCGTCTTAAATTGTATCTATTATTTACGTTTTAGGGTACCTGAGGTTGGATTAGGAACGTTGTTTGAAATGTTTGGACCAAGTTTACAGGTAATTTATTAGATACTTTGTAGGCATGTTGGGTGAGTTGAAACCGGTATATTTCTGAATCAAACACGCCAAATAAATGGACATTTTTTGGGACATAAAGAAGGACATTTTATCAAACAAAAGGACAATTTTTGATGTTTCTGGGGCATTTTGGAGTGCCAACAGAAGAAGATCTTCAAAGGTAAGGCATTAATTATATCGCTATTTCTGACTTTTGTGGTGCACCTGCCTGGTTGAAATATGTTTTGCAGGCTTTTGTATGCGGGGCGCTGTCCTCAGATAGTCCTTTTTGAAATCTGACACAGCGGATGGATTAACAAGAAGTTAAGCTTTATTTTGATGTATAACACATATATTTTCAAGAATGTTAAATATTTGAATTTAGTATTTTTATATTTCGCGCTCTGCAATTTCACCGGATGTTGGCCAGGTGGGACGCTACCATCCCACCTGCCCGTAAGAAGTTAATGTTGTGTTAGTGTATGTAAGTTGTTTTGTCTGAAACTTTGTTGTCCCTGCTAATATTGGACCAGGTCTCTCTTGGAAAAGAGATGTTATCTCAATGAGAAAGAACCTGTATAAATAAAGGTAAAATAAAATAAAAATACCAAATAAAAGGCCCTTCTTGCCTTGTCAGATTGTTCACAGCTTTTTGGTATTTACCTGTGGCGCTGATGTTTAGGCCAAGGTGTGTATAGTTTTTTGTGTGCTCTAGGGCAACGGTGTCTTGATGGAATTTGTATTTGTGGTCCTGGCGACTGGACCTTTTTTTGGGAGACCATTATTTTTTGTCTTACTGAGATTTACTGTCAGGGCCCAGGTCTGACAGAATCTTTGCAGAAGATCTAGGTGCCGCTGTAGGCCCTCGTTGGTTGTTGACAGAAGTACCAGATCATCAGCAAACAATAGACATTTCACTTCAGATTCTAGTACAGTGAGGCTGGGTGCTGCAGACTGTTCTAGTGCCCTCACCAATTCGTTGATATAAATGTTATGGATGTTGGGGCTCAAGCTGCATCCCTGTCTCACCCCAAGGTGAGACACTTGTTGTTTGTGCGGATTTTATAATGCCATATGTTTTCCCCCAAGGCTGTCTGGGAAGGCTGTCTGCCATACCCTCTGCCCAAGACGATAGCGGGGAGCCGGGGTCCGGTGGCGGTCTGCTTGTCATTGATACCTGGTCCGGCTCTCTTCCAGGTACGGCGACAGCTGCGGACAAACATCTGGGCCGAGGGTATGCCGACCTCTTCCTCCGGGAAGAGCGGGGGCTGATAACCAAGGGAACACTCGAAAGGCGAGAGCCCAGTGGCAGAGCAGGGGAGGGTGTTGTGGGTGTATTCAACCCACACGAGTTGCTGGCTCCAAGTCATGGGGTTGGTTGGCAGAGACAAAGTGACGAAGAGTTGTCTCCAGGTCTTGATTGGCTCGCTCCGACTGGCGTTGGACTGAGGGTGGAACCCGGAGGACATGCTGGCCGATGACCCGATGAGCGTGCAAAACGCCTTCCAGAACCGGGACGAGAACTTAGGACACCGTTCGGAGACCCTGTCCACCGAGAGTCCATTGATCCGGAAGACGTGCTGCACCATGAACTGGGTCGTCTACTTGGCAGAGAAGAATGAAGTGGGCGGCTTTGGAAAACTGGTCCACTACTCTCAGGATGGCGGTGTTGCCATCAGACGGGGGAAGACCCGTGACTAAGTCCAGGGATATGTGAGAACAGGGATAGTGAGGGACAGGCAGTGGTTGAAGGAGACCAGCCGGAGATTGCCGAGGAGTCTTGTTCTGCGCACAGACCGTGCAGGCGGAGACATACACGGAGACGTCCGGGACCATGGAAGGCCACCAAAAGCATTGCCGCACAAAGGCCAGGGTCCGATGGGAGCATGCCTGGAGGAGTGGGCATACTCCAGGGCTGAGGAGCGTCAGGCACAAGCATCCGGTAATCTGGGCACCCCCCCGGGGTTCGGGCTGGGAACGCTGTGCCACACGGACCTGCTTCCCTATTCCTCAGCTGAGTGCTGTCGCCAAACACGAGGTTGGAAGGATGATCTCAGGGTCCAAGGGTCTAGGACGTGTCAGACTGGTAGGGGAAGGGGGGTTAGAGAGAGGTAGGGGGGGTTAGAGAGAGGTAGGGGGGGTTAGAGAGAGATAGAGGGAGGGGGGTAGAACGAGGTAGAGGGAGGGGGTAAAATGAGGTAGAGGGAGGGGGTAGAACGAGGTAGAGGGAGGGGGGTATAACGAGGTAGAGGTAGGGGGGTAGAACGAGGTAGAGGGAGGGGGTAGAACTAGGTAGAGGGGTAGAACGAGGTAGAGGGAGGGGGGTAGAACGAGGTAGAGGGGTAGAATGAGGTAGAGGGGTAGAACGAGGTAGGGGCGGGGGGTAGAACGAGGTAGAGAGAGGGGGTAGAATGAGGTAGAGGGAGGGGTTCGAACGAGGTAGAGTGGGGGGTAGAATGAGGTAGAGGGAGGGGTGTAGAACGAGGTAGAGGGAGGGGGGTAGAACGAGGTAGAGGGAGGGGTGTAGAACGAGGTAGAGGGAGGGGGTAGAACGAGGTAGAGGTAGGGGGGTAGAGTGGGAGAAAACAAGGATGTCATCGAGGTAGATGAAATGGAACCAGTTCAGTATCGGAGAAACGTCATTAACCAGGAACACAGCAGGGTGTTGCTAAGTCCAAATGGCTGGTTCACCAGGTATTCGCAGTGACCGCTGGCCGTGTTGAAGGCTATCTTCCACTCGTCACCTTCCCTTATCAGGTGGTAGGCGTTCTGCAGGTCCAACATGGAGAAAATGGTGCCCCCCCCCCCCCCGGAGCAGCTCGAAGTCCGAGGCGATAGCAGGTAGTGGTTCTTCACCGTGATGTCATTGAGGCCTCGGTAGTCGATGCACGGACGCAGGGTTTTGTCCTTCTTCTCCACGAAGAAGAACCTTGCGCCGGCGGGGGAGGCAGAAGGACGGATGAACCCTGCAGCCAGGGAGTCCTCAATGTAGGTCTCCATAGCCTTGGTCTCTGGACCCGACAGAGAACACAGTCATCCCCGGGGCAGTGTGGTGCCTGGGAGAAGGTCGATCCCGCAGTCATAGGGTCGGTGTGGAGGAATTGAAGTGGCCCGGTCCTTACTGAAAACCTCCCAGAGGTCCTGGTACTCCACGGGAATGGCGGAGAGGTCCTGGGCAACTTCCGAGCAGGATGCACTGACTTTAGACAATGGGCGTGGCAGAACGGGCTCCAGCCCATAATGTCATCAGCAGTCCATGGGAACCTGACGAGACTTAATTAGCATAAATTGGATTGCCTCGCTGTGGTTCCCTGACACTCGTAGTTTTATGAGAGTGGTATTGTGAGTGACCCGGGTTATAAAGCGCCTGTCCAGCGCTCTAACGTCTATTGGAATGGAGAGGGGCTGAGTGGGGCCAGCTCGGACGACAGGGTAGTGTCCAAAAAACTCTCATTGGCCCCAGAGTCGATGATATCCCAGAGAGATTTTGACTGGTTCACCCACAGCAGGATGGCATGGAAAGGGGTGCGAATAAGGAAAGAGGAAAAGTTATCCAACAAGTCAGTTTGTCAAATGTCTGCCTTGCTAGAGCTGCCCCCGGTTCACTATAAGTGCTGTTATTGTGAAGTGGAAACATCTAGGAGCAACAACGGCTCAGCCACGAAGTGGTAGGCCGCACAAACTCACAGAACGGGACCGCAAAGTGCTGAAGAGCGTAGCACATAAAAAATTATCTGTTCTCGGTTGCAACACTCACTACCGAGTTCCAAACTACCACTGGAAGCAACGTCAGCACAAGAACTGTTCGTCGGGAGTCTTCATGAAATGGCAGAGCAGCAGCACACAAGCCTAACCATGTGCAATGCCAAGCATCGGCTGGAGTGGTTTAAATCCACTACAACAGATTTTTTTTGCCAGATCCTAATTGCGATGCCGAGTTTTATGTTATTTTTTTTTTATGTTCCTTTTGATGGCATCTCTCTCCTCCACTCCCCCACTCCTCTCCTCCTCCTCCTCTACACCCTCCCCCTCTCCTCCACTTCCCCCCTCCTCCACTCCCCCCTGGGACTCCCTGTATATAACCATGTTATTACCTGCTACCTCCTGTATATAGCCATGTTATTACCTGGTACTTCCTGTAAATAGCCATGTTATTACCTGGTACTCCCTGTATATGGCCATGTTATTACCTGGTACTCCCTGTATATAGCCATGTTATTACCTGGTACCCCTGGACATAGACTAGGTACTGGTACTCCCTGTATATAGCCATGTTATTACCTCATACTTCCTGTATATAGCCATGTTATTACCTGGTACCTGTATATAGCCATGTTATTACCTCATACCTCTGGACATTGACTAGGTACTGGCTGTCATGACTACACATCCAAGGGCTCCAAGGGCTCAGATCAGCTTGCCAATGGTTGACAATGGCCAGACCCTCTCTCACCCACTGGGCCGCTTTTTGACACCTCACACCCGGTCGTAGATTTAAGCGGGAGAGAACTAGTATTGGGATTGGAATGGCCTTTGTCTCCAGAAGACTTTTGCCGCCAAAAAATCGAATGTCCAAAAGTGAACACTGGAACAATATTCCTAACATCCGAATGTGGGGAATGATGAAAGATAGTCTATGGAAAATGAATGTCTATTTTGTGATGTCATTAAAAATTATATAAAAATGTTATGATGAAAATATTGTAACTTGAAGAGTATATACACTGTATATGTCAGGTTTTCATCCTTTACGTTGTTTAGAAAATATAAAATATGATGATTTTGTTAAGATATGAATGTGATTTAGATTTTCTAACGAGATCATAGTTTTGATGATACTTTGCCCCAGTAAGTAGCCACGCCTGAGGGAGCTCAGAGAGCTTGTCAGCATGAAGGAACACCCCCTTTTTACCAGAGTGTATAAAGGATGAGTTGAGAATGAACATAGCAGACCAGAAGGACTCAAGCTGCAGCTTAGGTCTCCATTGGTTACGATCCTGAAAATCAACACGAGGTGAAGACGACAAAGTAGCCTAAGTAGCATAAGTTTGTAATCAATAACCTATACCGTGTGTGTGTATCCTGTGTTATCATTTAGTTAGTTAGTAAATAAATAATTAAATACATTTGTGTGGAATGGAATGATCAGTAAGGCTGGGGTTTGTGCAGATGCAAGGAGTATGCGACTGTTCAGAATTATGAGACTAATATGAGGTAATGATTAATAATTGACTGTTATCGATATATAACTTATATATATTCTAAAGTTTAATTCGGGAGAAAGTAAGAAGAGACAGAGAGAGAGAGAGAGAGAGAGAGAGAGATAAAAAGGGAGACAATGATAATCATATAGTCATGGAACCAGAAGCCGTCTTCAACAAGATTTCTGTACCCAGGGAGTGAAATGAGTCCCCTTTATAGTAAGTTAATGACAGGAGGGCAGGACGATCAATCCTATTGACTTTTTCACAGTGATCTTCAAGGGTGAGTGAGATAGAGAGAGAAAGAGAGAGAAAGGGAGAGAGAGAGAGAGCGAGAGAGAAAGAAAGGGAGGGAGGGAGAGAGGGAACGAGACAGAGAGCGAGAGAAAGGGAGGGAGAGAGAGAGAGAGAAAGAAAGAGAGAGAGAAAAAGGGAGGGAAGGAGGGAGGGAGAGAGAGAGAGAGAGAGGGAGAGAGAGAGAGAGGGAGGGAGAGAGAGAGAGGGAAGGATAAAAATAGTCAGAGAGAGAGAGAGAGAGAGAAAAAGGGAGGGAAGGAGGGAGGGAGAGAGAGAGAGAGGGAGGGAGAGAGAGAGAAGGAGAAAAATAGACAGAGAGAGAGAGAAAGGGAGGGAAGGAGGGAGGGAGGGAGAGAGAGAGAGAGAGAGAGAGAGAGAGAGAGAGGGAGAGAGCGAGAGAGAGAGAGAGAGAGGGAGGGAGGGAGAGAGAGAGAGAGGGAAGGAGAAAAATAGACAGAGAGAGAGAGAGAGAGACAGAGAGAGAGAGCTAAAAAGGGAGACAATGATAATCCTATAGTCATGGAACCAGAAGCCGTCTTTAACAAGATTTCTGTACCCAGGGAGCGAAATGAGTCCCCTTTATAGTAAGTTAATGACAGGAGGGCAGGACGATCAATCCTATTGACTTTTTCATAGTGATCTTCAGGGGTGACTAAACCAAGGAAACTAAATTACATACGCACGTGTGTGCGCATTCACAAACTAACCCTTCCATTATAAAACATCTCTGTTATTATTTTACACTGTGATATGTTTACACCAGGGCCAGTGAACAAACAATTGGCCAAGAAAATAAATGAATAAACTTACTTTCTGATCTTGAACTTAATTTTGTTCTTTAAACAAGGAAGTGAGTTCGTAAAATCTGAAAATACACATCTTAGAAATAGTTTTCACATAGTTTTCTGCCTGAACTCAGAATCAATTGTTCTTCCCAAAAATAATACAGTCCAACAAACCTGACTGATACGAGCGTTTCTGTATCTCACAGGTAGAAAACGGGGCAGATACATTTCCTGGTTGAAAGAAAACTACAATATCCAGAATTCACAGTGATTTCAGTACGTAGTACTGCCCCGTGGAGATGTATCCAACTGATGTGAGAAATATACAAATGTCTGTGTTTTGTAGCCAGCACTATTAGTCAGAGGATTTCTAAATGGAACTGAAGTCTCAACTGATGGGTTTGCCACGTCGTCGAACGTAGAAAGAATATGCTATTTCATCGATTTACCCCTCAACTTCAAAGAGGAAGACATCTGATCAGCCAACATCAACAAAGCAGAAAATAAGTCAAGCTGAGGTAACATAGCTACCGTTACCTAGCTACCGTTACCTAGATACCGTTACCTAGATAACTAGCTAGCTAGCTATCGAACTACATTTCTTTATTTTAACCAAAATCTATTTAGCTAGCTTTCATAATACGCTGGCTAGACATTTCAAAGCATATCAATGTAATTAGCCAGCTGCTATCTGCCAATGTGATTTGATAATTTGCAAGCTAATGTTAGCTTTGGTCGGTTGCGTTAGCTAGCTAGCTAACTAACTACCGCAGAGGCTAATGTCACTACCGTTATGTGTTCTATTTACAGTCCGATCTCATCAACATCTACAGAGGTATCAACATCAAGCTCAGCACCAGGAACTAGTGTAGGTCACCTCAGCACCAGGAACGAGTGTAGGTCACCTCAGCACCAGGAACTAGTGTAGGTCACCTCAGAACCAGGAACTAGTGTAGGTCACCTCAGCACCAGGAACTAGTGTAAATCACCTCAGCACCAGGAACTAGTGTAAATCACCTCACCACCAGGAACTAGTGTAGGTCACCTCACCACCAGGAACTAGTGTAGGTCACCTCAGCACCAGGAACTAGTGTAGGTCACCTCACCACCAGGAACTAGTGTAGGTCACCTCAGCACCAGGAACTAGTGTAGGTCACCTCAGCACCAGGAACTAGTGTAGGTCACCTCACCACCAGGAACTAGTGTAGGTCACCTCAGCACCAGGAACTAGTGTATGTCACCTCAGCACCAGGAACTAGTGTAAGTCACCTCAGCACCAGGAACTAGTGTAGGTCACCTCACCACCAGGAACTAGTGTAGGTCACCTCAGCACCAGGAACTAGTGTAGGTCACCTCAGCACCAGGAACTAGTGTAAGTCACCTCAGCACCAGGAACTAGTCTAGGTCACCTCAGCACCAGGAACTAGTGTAGGTCACCTCAGAACCAGGAACTAGTGTAGGTCACCTCAGAACCAGGAACTAGTGTAGGTCACCTCAGCACCAGGAACTAGTGTAGGTCACCTCAGAACCAGGAACTAGTGTAGGTCACCTGACTCCATGATGAGTAAATAAATATACTGGAGTTGGGCCTCAACATGGTCTGTGTCTTGATGACATAGTGGTGTGTTAACAAGTAGACTACACCTTCTGTAGATCTCTGTGTTATGGAGGCTTAGTTGATTCTTCATGCAAGGCTGGTGTCTGTTGGGGGGGTGGGTATTGTGAGGAGGGGATGGTGTGGGTGGGTGCTGGTGCCTGTTGGGGGTTGGGTATTGTGAGGAGGGGGATGGTGTGGGTGGGTGACTGGTGCCTGTTGGGGGGTGGGTATTGTGAGGAGAGGATGGTGTGGGTGGGTGACTGGTGCCTGTTGGGGGGTGGGTATTGTGAGGAGGGGGATGGTGTGGGTGGGTGACTGGTGCCTGTTGGGGGGTGGGTATTGTGAGGAGAGGATGGTGTGGGTGGGTGACTGGTGCCTGTTGGGGGGTGGGTATTGTGAGGAGGGGGATGGTGTGGGTGGGTGACTGGTGTCTGTTGGGGGGTGGGTATTGTGAGGAGGGGATGGTGTGGGTGGTGTCTGTTGGGGGGTGGGTATTGTGAGGAGGGGATGGTGTGGGTGGGTGGGTGGTGTCTGTTGTGGGGTGGGTATTGTGAGGAGGGGATGGTGTGGGTGGGTGGATGGATGGTGTCTGTTGGGGGGTGGGTATTGTGAGGAGGGGATGGTGTGGGTGGGTGGGTGGTGTCTGTTGTGGGGTGGGTATTGTGAGGAGGGGATGGTGTGGGTGGGTGGATGGATGGTGTCTGTTGGGGGGTGGGTATTGTGAGGAGGGGATGGTGTGGGTGGGTGACTGGTGTCTGTTGGGGGGTGGGTATTGTGAGGAGGGGATGGTGTGGGTGGTGTCTGTTGGGGGGTGGGTATTGTGAGGAGGGGATGGTGTGGGTGGGTGGATGGTGCCTGTTGGGGGGTGGGTGACTGATGGCGACAAAGAGCTGGTTTGATATAGCACCTTGTTTGAGTGTGTATTGATTTGGGACAAAGTAGTCAAATGCTGGCTAATCACTGAGTACCGTTTGTCCTACAGACTCATCCTGCTGCTGACCTTAACACGCGCTTTAGTTTTCAGCCTGGAATAAGATCCCTGATGAAAACCTGCTCCAGAGCGCTCAGGACCTCAGACTGGGGGCGAAGGTTCACCTTCCAACAGGACAACGACCTTAAGCACACAGTCATGACAACGCAGGAGCGACTTCGGGACAAGTCTCTGAATGTCCCTGAGTGGCCCAGCCAGAGCCCGGACTTGAAACCGATCGTAACGTCTTCTAGAGGAACTTGAAAATAGCTGTGCAGTGATGCTCTTCATCCAACTTGACAGAGCTCGAGAGGATCTGCAGAGAAGAATCGGAGAAACTACCCGAATGGTGTCTAGCAGTGAAGTTTCTCTTTAAACCAGCTATTTCTACACGCCCCCTGCAGTCACGCACTGAGCTCACACACACACATACACACACACACACACACACACACACACACACACACACACACACACACACACACACACACACACACACACACACACACACACACACACACACACACACACACACACACACACACACACACACACACCCCTCTCACCGGTGCATATCTAAACAGGCACACTAATTAATCCTACCATCAGTACACAGGACAGTCTCTCTCTCTCTCCTTTCCTCCCCCTCTCTCATTTATTTTTCTTTCTCCTCTCTCTCTCTCGTCTCTCTCTCTGTCTCTCTCTCTCTCTCTCTCTCGCTCCCCTCTCTCTCACCCCTCTCTCTCTCTCTCTCCCTCCCATCTCTCTCAGCCCTCCCCTCTCTGCTCTCTCTCTCTCTCTCCCTCTCTCTCTCTCTCTCGCTCCCCTCTCTCTCATCCCCTCTCTCTCTCTTCCCTCCCATCTCTCTCAGCCCTCCCCTCTCTGTCTCTCTCTCTCTCTCTCTCTCTCTCGCTCCCCTCTCTCTCATCCCCTCTCTCTCTCTTCGCTCCCCTCTCTCTCACCCCCTCTCTCTCTCTTCCCTCCCATCTCTCTCAGCCCTCCCCTCTCTGTCTCTCTCTCTCTCTCTCTCTCTCTCGCTCCCCTCTCTCTCATCCCCTCTCTCTCTCTTCGCTCCCTCTCTCTCACCCCCTCTCTCTCTCTTCCCTCCCATCTCTCTCAGCCCTCCCCTCTCTGTCTCTCTTTCTGTGTTCTCTCCAAGGAATTCATGTAAGGTTCATTGACTACATCTCAGCGTTCAACACCATAGCGCCCTCAAATCTGATCACTAAGCTAAGGACCCTGGGACTAAACACCTCCATCTGCAACTGGATCCTGGACTTCCTGACGGGCCGCCCCCAGGTGGTGGGTAGGCAACAACACGTCTGCTTCGCTGATCCTCAACACAGGGGCTCCTCAGGGGTGCGTGCTCAACCTCTCCTGTACTCCCTGTTCACTCATGACTGCACGGCCAGGCACGACTCCAACACCATCATCAAGTTTGGCCGACGACACAACAGTGGTTGGCCTGATCACCGACAACAACGAGACAGCCTATAGGGAGGAGGTCAGAGACCTGGCAGTGTGGTGCCAGGACGACAACCTCTTCCTCAACGTGATCAAGACAAAGGAGATGATTGTGGACTACAGGAAAAGGAGGACCGAACACGCCCCTATTCTCATCGACGGGGCTACAGTGGAGCAGGTTGAGAGCTTCAAGTTCCTTGGGTGTCCACATCACCAACAAACTATCATGGTCCAAACACACCAAGACAGTCATGAAGAAGGTACGACAAAACCTATTCCCCCTCAGGAGACTGAAAAGACTTGGCATGGGTCCTCAGATCCTCAAAAGGTTTTACAGCTGCACCATCGAGAGCATCCTGACTGGTTGCTTCACTGGCTGGTATGGCAAATGCTCAGCCTCTGAATGCAAGGCACTACAGAGGGTAGTGCGTACGGCCCAGTACATCACTGGGGCCAAGCTTCCTGCCATCCAGGACCTCTCATACCAGGCGGTGTCAGAGGAAGGCTCTAAGAATTGTCAAAGACTCCAACCACCTTAGTCATAGACTGTTCTATCTACTACCGCACGGCAAGCAGTACCGGAGCACCAAGTCTAGGACCAAGAGGCTTCTAAACAGCTTCTACCCTCCAAGCCATAAGACTCCTGAACATCTAATCAAATGGCTACCCAGACTATTTGTATTGCTTAGGCACTTTAACTATGGGCTAGGTGGGACGCTAGCGTGCCACCCGTGGTGCACTCCATCAACAGCAGGTGCATTTCAAGAGCGGCAAATTTGAATCCAAATAAATGTCAAAATTCAAATTTTTCAAACATACAACTATTTTACACCCTTTGAAAGATAAACATCCCTTAATCTAACCACGTTTTACGATTTCAAAAAGGTTTTACGGCGAAAGCATAAATTTAGAGTATGTTAGGACAGTACATTTACAAGAGTTGTGTGTAATGTTTTGTCAATTCAAAGACAGGGTCACCAAAACCATAAAACCAGCTAAAATGATGCACTAACCTTTTACAATCTCCATCAGATGACACTCCTAGGACATTATGTTAGACAATGCATGCATTTTTAGTTCTATCAAGTTCATATTTATATCCAAAAACAGCGTTTTACTATGGCATTGATGTTGAGGAAATCGTTTCCCTCCAATAACCGGCAGTCAAGTCAGCACCACAAATTAAATAATTAAAATTAGAAAACATTGGTAAAATATTATATTGTCATTTAAAGAATTATAGATTTACATCTCTTGAACGCAATCAACTTGCCAGATTTAAAAAATAACCTTACTGGGAAATCACACTTTGCAATAATCTGAGCACTGCGCCCAGAAAAATACGCGTTGCGATACAGACTAGCCGTCATGTTGGGGAGATCTAAAATCGAAAATACTATGTAAATAATCCATTACCTTTGATTCTCTTCATCAGATGTCACTTCCAGGTATCACAGGTCCATAACGAATGTAGTTTTGTTCAAAAAAGCTCATAATTTATGTCCAAAAATCTCCGTCTTGTTAGCACATGATCTAAGCCAGCCGGACTTCTCGTCATGAACGAGGGGAAAAAATATATTTACGTTCGTTCAAACATGTCAAACGTTGTATAGCATAAATCATTAGGGCCTTTTTTAACCAGAACATGAATAATATTCAAGGTGGACGAATGCATACTCTTTTATAACGTATTGGAACGAGGGTACCCAACATGAACTCGCGCGCCAGGTGTCTAATGGGACATCATCGTTCCATGGCTCTTGTTCGGTCAGATCTCCCTCCAGAAGACTCAAAACACTTTGTAAAGGCTGGTGACATCTAGTGGAAGCAATAGGAAGTGCCAAAATATTCCTCAGCCCCTGTGTTTTTCAATGGGATAGGTTTAAAGGTAATACAACACATCAGGTATCCACTTCCTGTCAGAAAATGTCTCAGGGTTTTGCCTGCCAAATGAGTTCTGTTATACTCACAGACACCATTCAAACAGTTTTAGAAACTTTAGAGTGTTTTCTATCCATATATAATAAGTATATGCATATTCTAGTTACTGGGTAGGATTAGTAACCAGATTAAATCGGGTACATTTTTTTTTATCCAGACGTGCAAATGCTGCCCCCTAGCCCTAACAGGTTAATAACTCTACCTACATGTACGTATTACCTCAACTAACCGGTGCCCCCGCACATTGACTCTGTACCGGTCCACCCCTGTATATAGTCTCGCTATTGTTATTTTACTGCTGTTTTTAAATTACTTGTTACTTATATAAGCAAGGTAAGACATGCATC
>NC_138301.1:122463012-122535512 GCF_965601325.2 Salmo salar | reverse complement strand
ACCATGTTCTGTTATAATATCCACCCTGCACAGCCAGAAGAGGACTGGCCACCCCTCATAGCCTGGTTCCTCTCTAGGTTTCTTCCTAGGTTTTTGGCCTTTCTAGGGAGTTTTTCCTAGGGAGTTTTTCCTAGCCACCGTCCTTCTTTCACATGCTTTGCTTGCTGTTTGGGGTTTTAGGCTGGGTTTCTGTACAGCACTTTGAGAATATCAGCTGATGTACGAAGGGCTATATAAAAATAAATTTGATTTGATTTGATTTGTCCTGCGTTGCATATAATCGATGCGGTGCACATTCGCGAAAAAGGACTGTCGTTGCTCCAATGTGTACCTAACCATAAACATCAATGTCTTAAAATCAATACACAGAAGTATATATTTTTAAACCTGCATATTTAGCTAAAATAAATCCAGGTTAGCAGGCAATATTAACCAGGGGAAATTGTGTCACTTCTCTTACGTTCATTGCACACAGAGTCAGGGTATATGCAACAGTTTGGGCCGCCTGGCTCGTTGCGAACTAATTTGCCAGGATTTTACATAATTATGACATAACATTGAAACTTGTGCAATGTAACAGGAATATTTAGACTTAGGGATGCCACCCGTTAGATAAAATAAGGAACGGTTCCGTATTTCACTGAAAGAATAAATGTGATAGTTTCCGGATTTGACCTTATTAATGACCCAAGGCTCGTATTTCTGTGTGTTTATTATATTATAATTAAGTCTATGATTTGATAGAGCAGTCTGACTGAGCGATGGTTGGCACCAGCAGGCTCGTAAGCATTCATTCAAACAGCACTTACGTGCATTTTGCCAGCAGCTCTTCAAGCATTGCTCTGTTTATGACTTCAGTGTCATGTGAAATGGCTAGCTAGTTAGCGGGTGCGCGCTAATAGCGTTTCAAACGTCACTCGCTCTGAGACTTGGAGTAGTTGTTCCCCTTGCTCTGCATGGGTAACGCTGCTTCGAGGGTGGCTGTTGTCGATGTGTTCCTGGTTCGAGCCCAGGTAGGAGCGAGGAGAGGGACGGAAGCTATACTGTTACACTGGCAATACTAAAGTGCCTATAAGAACATCCAATAGTCAAAGGTATATGAAATACAAATTGTATAGAGAGAAATAGTCCAATAATTCCTATAATAACTACAACCTAAAACTTCTTACCTGGGAATATTGAAGACTCATGTTAAAAGGAACCACCAGCTGTCATATGTTCTCATGTTCTGAGCAAGGCACTTAAACGTTAGCTTTCTTACATGGCACATATTGCACTTTTACTTTCTTCTCCAACACTTTGTTTTTGCATTATTTAAACCAAATGTAACATGTTTCATTATTTATTTGAGGCTAAATTGATTTTATTGATGTATTATATTAAGTTAAAATAAGTGTTCATTCAGTATTATTGTAATTGTCATTATTACAAATAAATACATGTAAAAATCGGCCGATTAATCGGTATCGGCTTTTTTTTTGGTCCTCCAATAAACGGCATCGGCGTTGAAAAATCATAATCGGTTGACCTCTAATACACACACTACATATGCTCACACACACAAAAACACACACACATACTGGTGTAACAGTGTAGGTTCCGTCCCTCTCTTCGCCCCAACCTGGGCTCGAACCAGGGACCCTTGCACACATCAACAACTGACACCCACCGAAGCATCGTTACCCATCGCGCCACAAAAGCCACGGCCCTTGCAACGCAAGGGGAAACCCTACTTCAAGTCTCAGAGCGAGTGACGTCACCGATTGAAACGCTATTAGCGCGCACCACCGCTAACTAACTAGCCATTTCACATCGGTTACACACACACACACACACACACACACACACACACACACACACACACACACGCATGCATATTAATGCCACTCACAGTCTTCACATATGCTGCTGCTACACTGTTTCTGTATCTGTTAATTATCTATCCTGACTGACTAGTCACTTTTACCACTACCTACATTATATTACCTCTACTACCTGGTACCCCTACCTACATTATATTACCTCTACTACCTTGTACCCCTACCTACATTATATTACCTCTACTACCTGGTACCCCTACCTACATTATATTACCTACAACTACCTGGTACCCCTACCTACATTATATTACCTCTATTACCTGGTACCCCTACCTACATTATATTACCTCAACTACCTGGTACCCCTACCTACATTATATTACCTCTATTACCTGGTACCCCTACCTACATTATATTACCTCTACTACCTGGTACCCCTACCTACATTATATTACCTCAACTACCTGGTACCCCTACCTACATTATATTACCTCAACTACCTGGTACCCCTACCTACATTATATTACCTCTACTACCTGGTACCCCTACCTACATTATATTACCTACAACTACCTGGTACCCCTACCTACATTATATTACCTCTACTACCTGGTACCCCTACCTACATTATATTACCTCTACTACCTGGTACCCCTACCTACATTATATTACCTCAACTACCTGGTACCCCTACCTACATTATATTACCTCTACTACCTGGTACCCCTACCTACATTATATTACCTCTTCTACCTGGTACCCCTACCTACATTATATTACCTCTACTACCTGGTACCCCTACCTACATTATATTACCTCTACTACCTGGTACCCCTACCTACATTATATTACCTACAACTACCTGGTACCCCTACCTACATTATATTACCTACAACTACCTGGTACCCCTACCTACATTATATTACCTCAACTACCTGGTACCCCTACCTACATTATATTACCTACAACGACCTGGTACCCCTACCTACATTATATTACCTCAACTACCTGGTACCCCTACCTACATTATATTACCTCTACTACCTGGTACCCCTACCTACATTATATTACCTCTACTACCTGGTACCCCTACCTACATTATATTACCTCCACTACCTGGTACCCCTATCTACATTATATTACCTCAACTACCTGGTACCGCTACCTACATTATATTACCTACAACTACCTGGTACCCCTACCTACATTATATTACCTCAACTACCTGGTACCCCTACCTACATTATATTACCTCTACTACCTGGTACCCCTACCTACATTATATTACCTCTACTACCTGGTACCCCTACCTACGTTATATTCCTCAACTACCTGGTACCCCTACCTACATTATCCTGTTGGGGCTAGGGGGCAGTATTTGCACGGCTGGATAAAAAAATGTACCCGATTTAATCTGGTTACTAATCCTACCCAGTAACTAGAATATGCATATACTTATTATATATGGATAGAAAACACCCTAATGTTTCTAAAACTGTTTGAATGGTGTCTGTGAGTATAACAGAACTCATTTGGCAGGCAAAACCCTGAGACATTTTCTGACAGGAAGTGGATACCTGATGTGTTGTATTACCTTTAAACCTATCCCATTGAAAAACACAGGGGCTGAGGAATATTTTGGCACTTCCTATTGCTTCCACTAGATGTCACCAGCCTTTACAAAGTGTTTTGAGTCTTCTGGAGGGAGATCTGACCGAACAAGAGCCATGGAACGATGATGGCCCATTAGACACCTGGCGCGCGAGTTCATGTTGGGTACCCTCGTTCCAATACGTTATAAAAGAGAATGCATTCGTCCACCTTGAATATTATTCATGTTCTGGTTAAAAAAGGCCCTAATGATTTATGCTATACAACGTTTGACATGTTTGAACGAACGTAAATATATTTTTTCCCCTCGTTCATGAAGTGAAGTCCGGCGGGCTTAGATCATGTGCTAACAAGACGGAGATTTTTGGACATAAATGATGAGCTTTTTTGAACAAAACTACATTCGTTATGGACCTGTGATACCTGGAAGTGACATCTGATGAAGAGAATCAAAGGTAATGGATTATTTACATAGTATTTTCGATTTTAGATCTCCCCAACATGACGGCTAGTCTGTATCGCAACGCGTATTTTTCTGGGCGCAGTGCTCAGATTATTGCAAAGTGTGATTTCCCAGTAAGGTTATTTTTAAATCTGGCAAGTTGATTGCGTTCAAGAGATGTAAATCTATAATTCTTTAAATGACAATATAATATTTTACCAATGTTTTCTAATTTTAATTATTTAATTTGTGGTGCTGACTTGACTGCCGGTTATTGGAGGGAAACGATTTCCTCAACATCAATGCCATAGTAAAACGCTGTTTTTGGATATAAATATGAACTTGATAGAACTAAAAATGCATGCATTGTCTAACATAATGTCCTAGGAGTGTCATCTGATGGAGATTGTAAAAGGTTAGTGCATCATTTTAGCTGGTTTTATGGTTTTGGTGACGCCTGTCTTTGAATTGACAAAACATTACACACAACTCTTGTAAATGTACTGTCCTAACATACTCTAAATTTATGCTTTCGCCGTAAAACCTTTTTGAAATCGTAAAACGTGGTTAGATTAAGGAGATGTTTATCTTTCAAAGGGTGTAAAATAGTTGTATGTTTGAAAAATTTGAATTTTGACATTTATTTGGATTCAAATTTGCCGCTCTTGAAATGCACCTGCTGTTGATGGAGTGCCCCACGGGTGGGACGCTTGCGTCCCACCTAGCCCATAGAGGTTATATTACCTCTACTACCTGGTACCCCTACCTGGCACCCCTACCTACATTATATTACCTCTACTACCTGGTACCCCTACCTACATTATATTACCTCTACTACCTGGTACCCCTATCTACATTATATTACCTACAACTACCTGGTACCCCTACCTACATTATATTACCTCAACTACCTGGTACCCCTACCTACATTATATTACCTACAACTACCTGGTACCCCTACCTACATGTACATATTACCTCAACTACCTCAACTACCTCGTACCCCTGCACATTGACTAGGTACTGGTACTCCCTGTATATAGCCATATTATTACCTGGTACTCCCTGTATATAGCCATGTTATTACCTGGTACTCCCTGTATATAGCCATGTTATTACCTGGTACTCCCTGTATATAGCCATGTTATTACCTGGTACTCCCTTTATATAGCCATGTTATTACATGGTACTTCCTGTATATAGCCATGTTATTACCTGGTACTTCCTGCACATTGACAATTGTGTTACTATTTTCAATTTTTATTTGCAGGCACACACACACACACACACACACACACACACACACACACACACACACACACACACACACACACACACACACACACACACACACACACACTTTAGGCCAATATAAAATGTCATAATATATCTGTGTCAATCTGATAAATTTAATTTAAACATCTATAAATTAATTGAAATTAATTTAATTTAAACATCTTGATGCCATACAAGTAAGCTAAAATCATTAAAGATATAGCGCCCCATAGCCTATAGCCCCGAGATCTTCTAAAAGTAGCCTCATACCGCTAGTAAACACAAAACGCTGCATTATTTAAAACAATTACTAATATTTCAGATTAGCCTAAGAAAGGATGCCGTAATACCATTACTATAGATCAACACTAGCCTACATGTTGTTCTGTAGACTAAGTAGTCTTTTTCCTGCTCGGTATCACCACGCTGTTCTCTACCTACCTGCCCGGTAGGAAGCATGTGGATCTCACCGCTAAACAACAACGGTCAAGTCACATCGTCACAATAACACACAAAGACATTTTCCAGCCAAATTTGGCGACTCAACAAAGAATGACTGTATAGTAAAAAAGATTATTACCGTTTTGCTTTCGTTGGCTTCAGCAGACTGCCGTCTAAGCCGTTCCTGGGCAGGGGAGCCTATTCTGTCGCTAAAACCTTACTCCCAGCAGATGGAGAGAAATGCGATGCAGAGAACAGGAGAATAGGAGACTGGGACGGATGCTGCGGAGAGAGACGGAGGGGATGGGGGGGGCTAGAGAGAGATGGAGGGGATGGGGGCTAGAGAGAGACGGAGAGGATGGGGGGGCTAGAGAGAGACGGAGGAGATGGGGGCTAGAGGGAGACGGAGGAGATGGGGGGGGCTAGAGAGAGATGGAGGGGATGGGGGGCTAGAGAGAGACGGAGAGGATGGGGGGCTAGAGCGAGACGGAGGAGATGGGGGCTAGAGAGAGACGGAGGAGATGGGGGCTAGAGAGAGACGGAGGAGATGTGGGGGGCTAGAGAGAGATGGAGGGGATGGGGGGGGCTAGAGAGAGACGGAGGAGGATGGGGGGCTAGAGAGAGATGGAGGAGATGGGGGGCTAGAGAGAGATGGAGGGGATGGGGGGCTAGAGAGAGATGGAGGGGATGGGGGGCTAGAGAGAGAAGGAGGGGATGGGGGGCTAGAGAGAGACGGAGGAGATGGGGGGCTAGAGAGAGATGGAGGAGATGGGGGGGGCTAGAGAGAGACGGAGGGGATGGGGGGCTAGAGAGAGACGGAGGGGATGGGGGGCTAGAGAGAGATGGAGGGGATGGGGGGCTAGAGAGAGACGGAGGGGATGGGGGGCTAGAGAGAGAAGGAGGGGATGGGGGGCTAGAGAGAGATGGAGGGGATGGGGGGCTAGAGAGAGACGGAGAGGATGGGGGGCTAGAGAGAGATGGAGGGGATGGGGGGCTAGAGAGAGACGGAGAGGATGGGGGGCTAGAGAGAGATGGAGGGGATGGGGGGCTAGAGAGAGATGGAGGGGATGGGGGGCTAGAGAGAGATGGAGGGGATGGGAGGCTAGAGAGAGATGGAGGGGATGGGGGGCTAGAGAGAGACGGAGGAGATGGGGGGCTAGAGAGAGACGGAGGAGATGGGGGGGGCTAGAGAGAGATGGAGGAGATGGGGGCTAGAGAGAGACGGAGGAGATGGGGGGGGCTAGAGAGAGATGGAGGGGGTGGGGGGCTAGAGAGAGACGGAGGAGATGGGGGACTAGAGAGAGACGGAGGAGATGGGGGGGGCTAGAGAGAGATGGAGGAGATGGGGGCTAGAGAGAGACGGAGGAGATGGGGGGGGCTAGAGAGAGATGGAGGGGGTGGGGGGCTAGAGAGAGATGGAGGGGATGGGGGGCTAGAGAGAGATGGAGGGGATGGGGGCTAGAGAGAGATGGAGGGGATGGGGGGCTAGAGAGAGACGCGAGGAGATGGGGGGGGCTAGAGAGAGATGGAGGGGGTGGGGGGCTAGAGAGAGATGGAGGGGATGGGGGCTAGAGAGAGATGCTAGGGGATGGGGGCTAGTTGAGAGATGGAGCAGATGGGGGCTAGAGAGAGACATGCTACCGTTCTAGTTGGGGGGGGCTAGAGAGAGACGCTACCGTTCTAGTTGGGGGGGGGGGGGGCTAGAGAGAGATGCTACCGTTCTAGTTGGGGGGGGGGGCTAGAGAGAGATGGAGGGGATGGGGGCTAGAGAGAGACGGAGGAGATGGGGGGCTAGAGAGAGATGGAGGGGGTGGGGGGCTAGAGAGAGACGGAGGGGATGGGGGCTAGAGAGAGACGGAGGGGGGGGCTAGAGAGAGACGGAGGAGATGGGGGCTAGAGAGAGACGGAGGAGATGGGGGGCTAGAGAGAGACGGAGGGGATGGGGGGCTAGAGAGAGATGGAGGAGATGGGGGGCTAGAGAGAGATGGAGGGGGGCTAGAGAGAGATGGAGGGGATGGGGGGCTAGAGAGAGATGCGACCGCAGATGGGGGGGGGCTAGAGAGAGATGCGACCGGCAGATGGGGGGGCTAGAGAGAGAGCGCCGCAGGGGGTGGGGGGCTAGAGAGAGATGCGAGGGGATGGGGGGCTAGAGAGAGATGCGAGGGGGGCTAGAGAGAGATGGAGGGGATGGGGGGCTAGAGAGAGATGCGACCGCAGATGGGGGGGGGCTAGAGAGAGATGCGAGGAGATGGGGGCTAGAGAGAGATGCGACCGCAGATGGGGGGGGGCTAGAGAGAGATGCGACCGCAGATGGGGGGGGCTAGAGAGAGATGCGACCGGCAGATGGGGGGGGCTAGAGAGAGATGCGACCGCAGATGGGGGGGGGCTAGAGAGAGATGCGACCGGCAGATGGGGGGGGCTAGAGAGAGATGCGACCGCAGATGGGGGGGGGCTAGAGAGAGATGCGACCGGCAGATGGGGGGGGCTAGAGAGAGATGCGACCGCAGATGGGGGGGGCTAGAGAGAGATGCGAGGGGATGGGGGCTAGAGTGAGATGGAGCAGATGGGGGGCTAGAGAGAGATGGAGGGGATGGGGGCTAGAGAGAGATGCTACCGTTCTAGTTGGGGGGGGGGGCTAGAGAGAGATGCTACCGTTCTAGTTGGGGGGGGGGCTAGAGAGAGATGCTACCGTTCTAGTGGGGGGGGCTAGAGAGAGATGCTACCGTTCTAGTTGGGGGGGGGGGCTAGAGAGAGATGCTACCGTTCTAGTTGGGGGGGGGCTAGAGAGAGATGCTACCGTTCTAGTTGGGGGGGGGGCTAGAGAGAGATGCTACCGTTCTAGTGGGGGGGGGCTAGAGAGAGATGCTACCGTTCTAGTTGGGGGGGGGCTAGAGAGAGATGCTACCGTTCTAGTTGGGGGGGGGGGCTAGAGAGAGATGCTACCGTTCTAGTGGGGGGGGCTAGAGAGAGATGCTACCGTTCTAGTGGGGGGGGGGGGCTAGAGAGAGATGCTACCGTTCTAGTTGGGGGGGGGCTAGAGAGAGATGCTACCGTTCTAGTTGGGGGGGGGCTAGAGAGAGATGCTACCGTTCTAGTTGGGGGGGGGCTAGAGAGAGATGCTACCGTTCTAGTGGGGGGGGGCTAGAGAGAGATGCTACCGTTCTAGTTGGGGGGGGGCTAGAGAGAGATGCTACCGTTCTAGTTGGGGGGGGGGCTAGAGAGAGATGCTACCGTTCTAGTTGGGGGGGGGCTAGAGAGAGATGCTACCGTTCTAGTTGGGGGGGGGGGGCTAGAGAGAGATGCTACCGTTCTAGTTGGGGGGGGGCTAGAGAGAGATGCTACCGTTCTAGTTGGGGGGGGGCTAGAGAGAGATGCTACCGTTCTAGTTGGGGGGGCTAGAGAGAGATGCTACCGTTCTAGTGGGGGGGGGGCTAGAGAGAGATGCTACCGTTCTAGTTGGGGGGGGGCTAGAGAGAGATGCTACCGTTCTAGTTGGGGGGGGGCTAGAGAGAGATGCTACCGTTCTAGTGGGGGGGGGGCTAGAGAGAGATGCTACCGTTCTAGTGGGGGGGGGGGCTAGAGAGAGATGCTACCGTTCTAGTTGGGGGGGGGCTAGAGAGAGATGCTACCGTTCTAGTTGGGGGGGGGGGGCTAAAGAGAGATGCTACCGTTCTAGTGGGGGGGGGGGCTAGAGAGAGATGCTACCGTTCTAGTTGGGGGGGGGCTAGAGAGAGATGCTACCGTTCTAGTGGGGGGGGGGGGCTAGAGAGAGATGCTACCATTCTAGTTGGGGGGGGGCTAGAGAGAGATGCTACCGTTCTAGTTGGGGGGGGCTAGAGAGAGATGCTACCGTTCTAGTTGGGGGGGGGCTAGAGAGAGATGCTACCGTTCTAGTTGGGGGGGGGGGGCTAGAGAGAGATGCTACCGTTCTAGTGGGGGGGGGGGGGGCTAGAGAGAGATGCTACCGTTCTAGTTGGGGGGGGGGGCTAGAGAGAGATGCTACCGTTCTAGTTGGGGGGGGGGTGGCTAGAGAGAGATGGAGGGGGGGCTAGAGAGAGACGCTACCGTTCTAGTTGGGGGGGGGGGCTAGAGAGAGATGCTACCGTTCTAGTGGGGGGGGGGGGGCTAGAGAGAGATGCTACCGTTCTAGTGGGGGGGGGCTAGAGAGAGATGCTACCGTTCTAGTTGGGGGGGGGGGGGGGGGCTAGAGAGAGATGCTACCGTTCTAGTTGGGGGGGGGGGTGGCTAGAGAGAGATGGAGGGGGGGCTAGAGAGAGACGCTACCGTTCTAGTTGGGGGGGACATCCTTTGCTTGTGTAACAGCCTAACATAACCCTGCTACTTTCAAAGCTGCTTCCCTGGACCCAGACTGAGCATAGTTCCTAATTTTATTTAAATGCATTAGAAGCCCAAGAGAGATTCAGTAAATCTATTATTATTCCCAACTCCCAGTCATTGTTCAGTAGGACTGTAGATGTAATAACTATACACAATACCCTATGAATATTTCATTTAAGTGTTGTGGCGTACTGCGAGGCCTGGTGACAAACGGAGTCTACATCACGGGGCAGGTGGCTCCCTCTGCTGGACGTGCCAGGTCACGACGGGTCCTCCGGCAAGGACTAAGTGGGTCTGATTGCTCACCAGCCGTACGGGGGCCACATAAAGCCGCCAGAAGGGAAGCGCACGGTAGTGTTGGAGATAGTTAGAGGTTGTTACTGGATAGACGTCCTCACGGTCTGCTTGAACCAAGGGGCTTGGTGTTCTACCCCAGAGGATTTCCCGGGAAGACGAAAGAGCGTCTTCGAACGACCCGGAAGAAGAAAGAGACCTGGAAGAGACCAGTTTCTTTTCTTTCCCTTCTTTATTGTTTTGAAATAAACACCCTTGAAACTGTGGTATCACACTTGTGTCTGATCTGTGTAAAACGTCTCGCTCAAACCCACCTGTTCTGCCGCTGTGTGTGAAAGCCTGGCCTATTGTCTTCCAGTGGCAGCAGAGATCGCACATGAGGACGGATGAAATTAATGGAGAGTCAATGGAGATTTTCCCTTAAACAATAAGATATAACAGATGTTTTTATGTTAGCATTCTGACACTGTTACAATGTTTTATTTGGTCAGAGTCGTAAAAGAGGGGGGAAACAAACCCACAATGTTAGATAGAGTACACGCTCTGCAGTGATCGGGGCCGGCCAATCACGTGACTTCAAATGTGGACGTGGAGAGATGGCGTAAGGTGATGCCGAGTTTGAATCGAAGCAAAGCGCCATGTTGGTGAAGTCCTGAATGGAGTGGTAGAGTCAAAACGTAACAAACAGGAAGGATACGTCCATGTCAGATTAGGAATCGCTTCTTGATGGGATGTATTTGTTGAGTTAGGAGAAATATTTGACGTGTCAAAAATAGTGAAGTATGCACGTGGAAAAGTGGAGTGTGTCAGAGTGACCGGGAGTGTGTCAGAGTGACCGGGAGTGTGTCAGAGTGACCGGAGTGACCGGGAGTGTGTCAGAGTGACCGGGAGTGTGTCAGAGTGACCAGGAGTGTGTCAGAGTGACCGGGAGTGTGTCAGAGTGACCGGAGTGACCGGGAGTGTGTCAGAGTGACCAGGAGTGTGTCAGAGTAGGAGTGTGTCAGAGTAGGAGTGTGTCAGAGTGACCGGGAGTGTGTCAGAGTGACCAGGAGTGTGTCAGAGTAGGAGTGTGTCAGAGTGACCGGGAGTGTGTCAGAGTGACCGGGTGTGTGTCAGAGTGACCAGGAGTGTGTCAGAGTGACCGGGAGTGTGTCAGAGTGACCGGGAGTGTGTCAGAGTGACCAGGAGTGTGTCAGAGTGACCAGGAGGGTGTCAGAGTGACCAGGAGTGTGTGAGAGTAGGAGTGTGTCAGAGTAGGAGTGTGTCAGAGTGACCGGGAGTGTGTCAGAGTGACTGGGAGTGTGTCAGAGTAGGAGTGTGACAGAGTGACCGGGAGTGTGTCAGAGTGACCGGGAGTGTGTCAGAGTGACCGGGAGTGTGTCAGAGTGACCGGGAGTGTGTCAGAGTGACCAGGAGTGTGTCAGAGTGACCAGGAGTGTGTCAGAGTGACCAGGACTTTATTCTGATTCATTGTATTTCTGAAGAACAGAGGAAGAGTGCAGTGGGCCTCCACCCAGTACCCAGCCCTGAACGTAGTCCCTGTCACTAGCCGGCCAGCCTCCACCCAGTACCCAGCCCTGAACTTAGTCCCTGTCACAAGCCAGCCTCCATCCAGTACCCAGCCCTGAACTTAGTCCCTGTCACAAGCCAGCCTCCATCTAGTACCCAGCCCTGAACTTAGTCCCTGTCACAAGCCAGCCTCCACCCAGTACCCAGCCCTGAACATAGTCCCTGTCACTAGCCGGCCTCCACCCAGTACCCAGCCCTGAACCTTAGTCCCTGTCACTAGCCGGCCTCCACCCAGTACCCAGCCCTGAACCTTAGTCCCTGTCACTAGCCGTCCAGCCTCCACCCAGTACCCAGCCCTGAACCTTAGTCCCTGTCACTAGCCGGCCTCCACCCAGTACCCAGCCCTGAACATAGTCCCTGTTACTAGCCAGCCTCCACCCAGTACCCAGCCCTGAACGTAGTCCCTGTCACTAGCCGGCCTCCATCCAGTACCCAGCCCTGAACATAGTCCCTGTCACTAGCCGGCCTCCACCCAGTACCCAGCCCTGAACTTAGTCCCTGTCACTAGCCGGCCTCCACCCAGTACCCAGCCCTGAACTTAGTCCCTGTCACTAGCCGGCCTCCATCCTGTACCCAGCTTCTTACTCAACCCTGCACGTTAGAGGTTGCTGACCTATATGCAGCGCATTCGGAAAGTATTCAGACCCCTTCACTTTTTCCACATTTTGTCGGTGTCCTCACTGTCCCCGGTGTCCTCACTGTCCCCGGTGTCCTCGGTGTCCTCAATGTCCCCGGTGTCCTCAATGTCCACAATGTCCCCGGTGTCCTCAATGTCCTCAGTGTCCTCAATGTCCCCGGTGTCCTCAATGTCCACAATGTCCCCGGTGTCCTCAATGTCCCCGGTGTCCTCAATGTCCACAATGTCCCCGGTGTCCTCAATGTCCTCGGTGTCCTCAATGTCCCCGGTGTCCTCAATGTCCCCGGTGTCCTCAATGTCCCCGGTGTCCTCAATGTCCCCGGTGTCCTCAATGTCCTCGGTGTCCTCAATGTCCTCGGTGTCCTCAATGTCCCCGGTGTCCTCAATGTCCACGATGTCCCCGGTGTCCTCAATGTCCTCGGTGTCCCCGGTGTCCTCAATGTCCTCGGTGTCCTCAATGTCCTCGGTGTCCTCAATGTCCCCGGTGTCCTCAATGTCCACAATGTCCCCGGTGTCCTCAGTGTCCTCAATGTCCCCGGTGTCCTCAGTGTCCTCAATGTCCCCGGTGTCCTCAATGTCCCCCGGTGTCCCCGGTGTCCTCAATGTCCTCAATGTCCCCGGTGTCCCCGGTGTTCTCAATGTCCTCGGTGTCCTCGGTGGGCATCTGTCTTGTGATGGTCTAAGGGTGGCAGGTGGTTAGATGATGTTAAAACATCTGAAAGATGACAGCGAACGACAGGTTTAACTCTTCTGATCAGTCTGTAGCTTCAAACTTATGCGATGGTGCCTTGAGAGCAGGCCAGCAGTGGAGAATACCCTCTCTGTGCTAGCGAAGCCACTGGGGATGCTAACCACCCTTCGGGCCACTCTTTTCAGGCCGGGCAGAGATGCAGAGTTATTATTGTTTTTTTCTATAGATAGGGCTGAAGGATTTTAGGGTACATAACCCTATCAAAATGGAAAGCTTCTTGAAAGAGGTAATATGTCAGGCCTATTGGGCCAAAATCAATGATAGACTACTGTATAGATCAGGGGTATTCAACCCCTACGAGGTTCAGAGTCTGCTCTTATTCTGTTCTACCTGATGATGAAATGAACACACCTGGTGTCCCAGGTCTAAATCAAGCCCTGGTTAGAGGGGAACAATGAAAAGAATTCAGTGGAACTGGCTTCGAGGTCCAGAGTTGAGTTTGAGGGGTATAGAAAATAGAATGACAGTGAATGAAACATTTAAGAGATCTGTTTTTTTGTGTTTTTTTTAATAAATACTTTGCTACAATAACACACTTAGCTAGCTACCCACCTCGATTCATTTCTGTTAGCATGTTCACCTAGTAAGTACACCATCATGCTTTAGGGATACGTGTCTTTTCAGATTCCACAATGATTCTTTAGTTGTGGACACATTACATCACAGCACTCCCTCTGTTGCTCTTGGTCCTCCTAATCTTTGTAAGTCACATTGATTTTGCACCTGTGTTTTATCAGTTTCTACATGAAAATATTTAGCGAACGCCATGACAGTAGCTAAAGCAAAGAAAATAGCACACAAGGAGGCCTACAAATGCATGCTGGGCCGGGCGTGCTGGTGAAGTGAGAGCTACCAGAGCGGTAATTGGAGCGAAATTGGAGTAGGCGAGAAGGATAAAGCTCCAGCCTTTGGGAAATCCACTCTGCTCTCCAGAGTACACAATCACACTGCTGCTCTCTCATTTAGCTATTTGCACCTTACGGATTGTGGTTGTTGTGGATGGCTGTTCACAAATGTAGGCTAACGATGTATTTTAATCCAATAGGCTAATGTTTGAATTGAGGAAGTTTAATATGACATGTAGTCTATTTGAAATGCTGAGTGGTTCTTAGTCACCTGTAAGGGGTGCGTAACTGGTGGCAGGGAAGTCAAACGCAGGAGAGCAGAACTTGGTAATAGCCGGAGCAGTTTAATAGTAAACCCAACGGCATCAGCAATACAAAATATGGGCACAATAACCCGACTCGCACCAGTCAAAATAAATGTGCACAAGCACTTACAATAAACAATACCACATAAAGACATGGGTGGGAACAGAGGGTTAAATACACAAAACGTAATGAGGGAAATGAAAACCAGGTGTGTGGGGAAAACAAGACAAAACAAATGGAAAATGAAAAAATGGATCGGCGATGGCTAGAAGACCGGCGACGTCGACCGCCGAGCACCGCCCGAACAAGGAGAGGCACCGCCCGAACAAGGAGAGGCACCGCCCGAACATGGAGAGGCACCGCCCGAACAAGGAGAGGCACCGCCCGAACAAGGAGAGGCACCGCCCGAACATGGAGAGGCACCGCCCGAACAAGGAGAGGCACCGCCCGAACAGGGAGAGGCACCGCCCGAACAGGGAGAGGCACCGCCCGAACAGGGAGAGGAACCGCCCGAACAAGGAGAGGCACCGCCCGAACAAGGAGAGGCACCGCCCGAACATGGAGAGGCACCGCCCGAACAGGGAGAGGCACCGCCCGAACAGGGAGAGGCACCGCCCGAACAGGGAGAGGAACCGCCCGAACAAGGAGAGGCACCGCCCGAACAAGGAGAGGCACCGCCCGAACAAGGAGAGGCACCGCCCGAACAGGGAGAGGCACCGCCCGAACAGGGAGAGGCACCGCCCGAACAAGGAGAGGCACCGACCGAACAGGGAGAGGCACCGCCCGAACAGGGAGAGGCACCGCCCGAACAAGGAGAGGCACCGCCCGAACAGGGAGAGGCACCGCCCGAACAAGGAGAGGCACCGCCCGAACAGGGAGAGGCACCGCCCGAACAGGGAGAGGCACCGCCCGAACAAGGACAGGCACCGCCCCGAACCGACTTCGGCAGAAGTCGTGACATCACCTTTCTTTTCATTTTTTTTTTTCTTAAAATACTTTTTATTCAAATCATGTGGTTGGGTTTCAATACTTCAAAACCCAAATGTTAGGTCCAGGTAGTCTGAAAAATAGATGGGTGTTGGTTAAATTGTGATTTTAATGAATGGATAGAATTTTTTTAGGGGCATTTTTTTTCTGTGAGCAAGGAGCATTTTTAGCAGTAAAGGACTTGGAGCGCTGGAGCTCGTGAGCGATGAACGAATGAGCAGGATTTCCGACATATTCTGAGTCGCACCATCGAAAGACATAGCTTGAATTGTAGCCTACAAAAACATATTCCTGCGATCCCTCAAACACATTTTCTTAAATTTAACTAGGCAAGTCAACCTGTTGGGGCTACGGGGCAGTATTTGCACGGCCGGATAAAAAACGTACCCGATTTAAACTGGTTACTACTCTTGCCCAGAAACAAGAATATGCATATAATTAGTAGATTTGGATAGAAAACACTCTAAAGTTTCTAAAACTGTTTGAATGGTGTCTGTGAGTATAACAGAACTCATATGGCAGGCCAAAACCTGAGAAGATTCCATACAGGAAGTGCCCTGTCTGACAATTTGTTGTCCTTCTGTTGCATCTCTATCGAAAATACAGCATCTGTGCAGTAATGTGACACTTTCTAAGGCTTCCATTGGCTCTCTAAAGCCGCCAGAAAGTGGAATGGGGTGTCTGCTGTCTCTGGGCAAAGAACAGCAGCAGAGTTTGTGAGTGGTCAGCCTGGGGACAGTGAGACTGAGATGCGCGTTCACAAGACTACTCCATTTTTTTCTTTCAGCCTTTGAATGAATACAACGTTGCCCGGTTGGAATATTATCACTATTTTACGAGAAAAATAGCACAAAAATGTATTTTAAACAGCATTTGACATGCTTCTAAGTACGGTAATGGAATATTTTGCATTTTTTTGTCACGAAATGCGCGTCACCCTTCGGATAGTGACCTGAACGCACGAACAAAACGGAGCTATTTGAATATAACTATGGATTATTTGGAACCAAAACAACATTTGTTGTTGAAGTAGAAGTCCTGGGAGTGCATTCTGACGAAGAACACCAAAGGTAATCCAATTTTTCTAATAGTAATTTTGAGTTTAGTGAGCCCCAAACTTGGTGGGTCTCAAAATAGCTAGCCGTGATGGCCGAGCTATGTACTCAGAATATTGCAAAATGTGCTTTCGCCGAAAAGCTATTTTAAAATCGGACACCGCGATTGCATAAAGGAGTTCTGTATCTATAATTCTTAAAATAATTATGTATTTTGTCAACGTTTATCATGAGTAATTTAGTAAATTCACCAGAAGTTTTCGGTGGGTATGCTAGTTCTGAAAATCACATGCTAATGTAAAAAGCTGTTTTTTGATATAAATATGAACTTGATTGAACAAAACATGCATGTATTGTATAACATAATGTCCTAGGAGTGTCATCTGATGAAGATCAAAGGTTAGTGCTGCATTTAGCTGGGGTTTTGGTTTTTGTGACATATATGCTTGCTTTGAAAATGGCTGTGTGATTATTTTTGGCAGGGTACTCTCCTGACATAATCTAATGTTTTGCTTTCGCTGTAAAGCCTTTTTGAAAATCGGACAATGTGGTTAGATTAACGAGAGTCTTGTCTTTAAAATGGTGTAAAATAGTCATATGTTTGAGAAATTGAAGTTATAGCATTTTTGAGGTATTTGTATTTCGCACCACGCGATTCCACTGGCTGTTGACTAGGGTGGGACGCAAACGTCCCACCTAGCCCATAGAAGTTAAGAACACATTCCTTTTTACAATGACGGCCTACCAAAAGGCAAAAGGCCTCCTGCGGGGACGGGGACTGGGATTAAAAATACAAATATAGGACAAAACACACATCACGACAAGAGAGACACCACAACACTACATAATGAGAGACCTAAGACCAGTAGTGTAAAGTACTTAAGTAAAAATACTTTAAAGTACTACTTAAGTAGTTTTTTGGAGTATCTGTACTTTACAATTTATATTTTGGTCAACTTTTACTTTACTACATTCCTAAAGAAAATAATTAACTTTTTACTTCCTACATTTTCTATGACACCCAAAAGTACTCGTTACATTTTGAATTGTCACGTTCGTCGTAGTAAGTGGACCAAGGGGCAGCGGGTCGAGTGCTCATCTTAACTTTATTTGTGAACACTTATTAATAAACAAAACAAGAAACGAATGAACTAACTAACAGTCTTGCAGGCTAAATACAGCAGTGCATAGAACAATCTCCCACAATCCCCAAAACAAACATACTCCTAATTATAGGACCTTCAATCAGAGGCAACGATACACAGCTGGCTCCAATTGAAGGCCCCAATCCCAATTACCTAAACATAGAATTAAACACTCTAGAACAGACATAGAAATATACAATATAGAACAATGACCAAAAGCCCGGAATACATAAATCAAACACCCTTCTACATAAACACATACTCAAAACCATATAAAACAAATACCCCCTGCCACGTCCTGACCAAACTATAATAACAAATAACCCCTAATACTGGTCAGGACGTGACAGTACCCCCCCCCCCCACAAAGGTGCAGACACTGGATGCACATAACAAAAAAAATAGCTACAAAATTAAACCCCTAAACTAAAGGGAGGGAAGGGAGGGTGGCTGCGTCACCGACAGCTCCCGTGCTACACCCCCCCTCCCCGAACCTCCTACAGTGGAGGTGGCTCAGGCTCAGGCCTTAGTCCCCCACCTGACCAGTCCACCCCTACTGAATACCTCGGCCTGAAGCATGTCACTGTAGACCCTGGACTGTACTCTGGGAGCTCCGGACTGTAGGGCGATTCTGGGAGCTCCGGACTGTAGGGTGACTCCCTCGGTTCCGGACTGTAGGGCGACTCCCTCGGTTCCGGACAGTGGGCCGACTCCCTCGGTTCCGGACAGTGGGCCGACTCCCTCGGTTCCGGACAGTGGGCCGACTCCCTTGGTTCCGGACAGTGGGCCGACTCCCTCGGTTCCGGACAGTGGGCCGACTCCCTCGGTTCCGGACAGTGGGCCATCTCTCTTGGTTCCGGACAGTGGGCCGTCTCTCTACGGGGCACTGTCGCCGGAAGCTCTGGACGAGGCACTGTTGCCGGAAGTTCTGGACGAGGCACTGTTGCCGGAAGTTCTGGACGAGGCACAGTTGCCAGAAGTTCTGGACGAGGCACTGTTGCCAGAAGTTCTGGACGAGGCACTGTTGCCAGAAGTTCTGGACGAGGCACTGTTGCCAGAAGTTCTGGACGAGGCACTATTGCCAGAAGTTCTGGACGAGGCACTGTTGCCGGAAGTTCTGGACGAGGCACTGTCGTCGGAAGCTCAGGACTGGGCTGACGCACTGGAAGCCTGGTGCGTGGTGCTGGTTGTGGAGGTACCAGATTGGAGACACGCACCTCAGGGCTAGTGCGAGGAGTGGGAACAGGATACACTGGGCCGTGAAACATTACTAGCGGTCTGGAGCATACAACCCCTACGGCCTGAGTGCTCACTCGAGCATGGCACTTGCGAGGGGCTGGAATCATTTTCACCGGACTGTTCGTGCGCATAGGCGAGATCATGCGCACTTCCGCATAGTACGGTGCTCCTCTGATCCTCTGTCCCACATAATAAGCACGGATAGTTGGCTCAGGTCTACTGCCTGCCCTAGCCAAACTACCCGTGTGCCCCCCCAATTTTTTTTGGGGGGGCTGCCTCTCCGGCTTCCTTGCCAGCCGTGTTCCCCTGTAGCGTTCCCGGTCCTCTTCAGCCTTTCTCCATGGTCCTACTCCGGCTAATATCTCCTCCCAAGTCCAAAACTCCCGATAGTCCACCTGCTGCTCCTTTCTCCTCATCTTGGTCCGTTGGAGGTGGGAGATTCTGTCACGTTCGTCGTAGTAAGTGGAACAAGGCGCAGCGGGTCGAGTGCTCATCTTAACTTTATATGTGAACACTTATTAATAAACAAAACAAGAAACAAATGAACTAACTAACAGTCTTGCAGGCTAAATACAGCAGTGCATAGAACAACCTCCCATACACAGCTGGCTCCAATTGAAGGCCCCAATCCCAAATACCTAAACATAGAATTAAACACTCTAGAACAGACATAGAAATATACAATATAGAACAATGACCAAAAGCCCGGAATACATAAATCAAACACCCTTCTACATAAACTCATACTCAAAACCATATAAAACAAATACCCCCTGCCACGTCCTGACCAAACTACAATAACAAATAACCCCTTTACTGGCCAGGACGTGACATGAATGCTTAACAGAACAGGAAAATGGTCCAATTCACGCACTTGTCAAGAGAACCTCCCTGGTTATCCCTACTGCCTCTGATCTGGAGGACTCACTAAACAGAGAACATCCCTGGTCATCCCAACTGCCTCTGATCTGGAGGACTCACTAAACAGAGAACATCCCTGGTCATCCCTACTGCCTCTGATCTGGAGGACTCACTAAACAGAGAACATCCCTGGTCATCCCTACTGCCTCTGATCTGGAGGACTCACTAAACAGAGAACATCCCTGGTCATCCCTACTGCCTCTGATCTGGAGGACTCACCAAACAGAGAACATCCCTGGTCATCCCTACTGCCTCTGATCTGGTGGACTCACTAAACAGAGCACATCCCTGGTCATCCCTACTGCTTCTGATCTGGAGGACTCACTAAACAGAGAACATCCCTGGTCATCCCTACTGCCTCTGATCTGGAGGACTCACTAAACAGAGAACATCCCTGGTCATCCCTACTGCCTCTGATCTGGAGGACTCACTAAACAGAGAACATCCCTGGTCATCCCTACTGCCTCTGATCTGGAGGACTCACTAAACAGAGAACATCCCTGGTCATCCCTACTGCCTCTGATCTGGAGGACTCACTAAACAGAGAACATCCCTGGTCATCCCTCCTGCCTTTGATCTGGAGGACTCACTAAACAGAGAACATCCCTGGTCATCCCTACTGCCTCTGATCTGGTGGACTGACTAAACAGAGAACATCCCTGGTCATCTACTGCCTCTGATATGGATGACTCACTAAACAGAGAACATCCCTGGTCATCCCTACTGTCTCTGATCTGGAGGACTCACTAAACAGAGAACATCCCTGGTCATCCCTACTGCCTCTGATCTGGTGGACTCACTAAACACAAACGCATCCTTTGTAAACGATGTCTGAGTGTTGGAGTGGTGGAGTGTTGGAGTGTCAGAGTGTCGGAGTGTCGGAGTGTCTGAGTGTTGGAGTGTCTGAGTGTCTGAGTGTCTGAGTGTTGGAGTGTTATAGTGTCTGAGTGTTGGAGTGTCTGAGTGTTGGAGTGTCAGAGTGTCTGAGTGTCAGAGTGTCTGAGTGTCTGAGTGTCGGAGTGTCGGAGTGTCTGAGTGTCTGAGTGTCTGAGTGTCGGAGTGTCTGAGTGTTGTAGTGTCTGAGTGTCTGAGTGTTGGAGTGTCTGAGTGTTGGAGTGTCTGAGTGTTGGAGTGTCTGAGTGTTGGAGTGTCTAAGTGTCGGAGTGTCGGAGTGTTGTAGTGTCTGAGTGTTGGAGTGTCTAAGTGTTGGAGTGTGCCCCTGGCTAACCGTACATTTTATAAACAAGAAAATGGTTCTGTGCGCTTTGCTTAATATTAGGAATTTGAAATGATTCATACTTTTATTTTTGATACTTAAGTATATTTAGAACCAAATACTTTTATACTTTTACTCAAGTAGTATTTTACTGGATGACTTTCACTTTTACTTGAGTCCTTTTCTATTCAGGTGTCTTTACTTTTACTCAAATATGACAATTGGGTAATGTTTCCACCACTGCCTAAGACAACAACACAGCATGGCAGCAAAACAAGACAACACAGCATGGCAGCAAAACATGACAACACAGCATGGCAGCAAAACATGACAACACAGCATGGCAGCAAAACATGACAACACAGCATGGCAGCAAAACATGACAACACAGCATGGCAGCAAAACATGACAACACAGCATGGCAGCAAAACATGACAACACAGCATGGCAGCAAAACGTGACAACACAGCATGGCAGCAAAACATGACAACACAGCATGGCAGCAAAACGTGACAACACAGCATGGCAGCAAAACGTGACAACACAGCATGGCAGCAAAACATGACAACACAGCATGGCAGCAAAACGTGACAACACAGCATGGCAGCAAAACGTGACAACACAGCATGGCAGCAAAACATGACAACACAGCATGGCAACAAAACATGACAACACAGCATGGCAGCAAAACATGACAACACAGCATGGCAGCAAAACATGACAACACAGCATGGCAGCAAAACATGACAACACAGCATGGCAGCAAAACATGACAACACAGCATGGCAGCAAAACATGACAACACAGCATGGCAGCAACACATGACAACACAGCATGGCAGCAAAACATGACAACACAGCATGGCAGCAAAACATGACAACACAGCATGGCAGCAACACATGACAACACAGCATGGCAGCAAAACATGACAACACAGCATGGCAGCAACACATGACAACACAGCATGGCAGCAACACATGACAACACAGCATGGCAGCAAAACATGACAACACAGCATGGCAGCAAAACATGACAACACAGCATGGCAGCAAAACATGACAACACAGCATGGCAGCAAAACGTGACAACACAGCATGGCAGCAAAACATGACAACACAGCATGGCAACAAAACATGACAACACAGCATGGCAGCAAAACATGACAACACAGCATGGCAGCAAAACATGACAACACAGCATGGCAGCAAAACATGACAACACAGCATGGCAGCAAAACATGACAACACAGCATGGCAGCAAAACATGACAACACAGCATGGCAGCAAAACGTGACAACACAGCATGGCAGCAAAACGTGACAACACAGCATGGCAGCAAAACATGACAACACAGCATGGCAGCAAAACATGACAACACAGCATGGCAGCAAAACATGACAACACAGCATGGCAGCAAAACATGACAACACAGCATGGCAGCAAAATATGACAACACAGCATGGCAGCAAAACATGACAACACAGCATGGCAGCAAAACATGGAAACACAGCATGGCAGCAAAACGTGACAACACAGCATGGCAGCAAAATATGACAACACAGCATGGCAGCAACACATGACAACACAGCATGGCAGCAAAACATGACAACACAGCATGGCAGCAAAATATGACAACACAGCATGGCAGCAAAACATGACAACACAGCATGGCAGCAAAACATGACAACACAGCATGGCAGCAAAACGTGACAACACAGCATGGCAGCAAAATATGACAACACAGCATGGCAGCAAAATATGACAACACAGCATGGCCTGTTCATGGTATTTTGTGTGTCATCATAGTGGTCTCTGACTTTCCATTTGCACCACATTTGCTAATTTCTGCTGATTTGAATGTCATTGAGAAAACAGAAAGGTGTCCAAACTCCAAAACAACCTTTCTGAATTTAAAAATAATCTATACTGCTCAAAAAATAAAGGGAACACTAAAATAACACATCCTATATCTGAATGAATGAAATAATCTTATTAAATACTTTTTTGTTTACATAGTTGAATGTGCTGACAACAAAATCACACAAAAATAATCAATGGAAATCCAATTTATCAACCCATGGAGGTCTGGATTTGGAGTCACACTCAAAATTAAAGTGGAAAACCACACTACAGGCTGATCCAACTTTGATGTAATGTCATTAAAACAAGTCAAAATGAGGCTCAGTAGTGTGTGTGGCCTCCACGCCTGGGCATGCTCCTGATGAGGTGGCGGATGGTCTCCTGAGGGATCTCCTCCCAGACCTGGACTAAAGCATCCGCCAACTCCTGGACAGTCTGTGGTGCAACGTGGCGTTGGTGGATGGAGCGAGACATGATGTCCCAGATGTGCTCAATTGGATTCAGGTCTGGGGAACGGGCGGGGCGGGCCAGTCCATAGCATCAATGCCTTCCTCTTGCAGGAACTGCTGACACACTCCAGCCACATGAGGTCTAGCATTGTCTTGCATTAGGAGGAACCCAGGGCCAACCGCACCAGCATATGGTCTCACAAGGAACCTGAGGATCTCATCTCGGTACCTAATGGTAGCCAGGCTACCTCTGGCGAGCACATGGAGGGCTGTGCGGCCCCCCAAAGAAATGCCACCCCACACCATGACTGACGCACCGCCAAACCGGTCATGCTGGAGGATGTTGCAGGCAGCAGAATGTTCTCCACGGCGTCTCCAGACTCTGTCACGTCTGTCACATGTGCTCAGTGTGAACCTGCTTCATCTGTGAAGAGCACAGGGCGCCAGTGGCGAATTTGCCAATCTTGGTGTTCTCTGGCAAATGCCAAACGTCCTGCACGGTGTTGGGCTGTAAGCACAACCCCCACCTGTGGATGTCGGGCTCTCATACCACCCTCATGGAGTCTGTTTCTGACCGTTTGAGCAGACACATGCACATTTGTGGCCTGCTGGAGGTCATTTTGCAGGGCTCTGGCAGTGCTCCTCCTGCTCCTCCTTGCACAAAGGCGGAGGTAGCGGTCCTGCTGCTGGGTTGTTGCCCTCCTACGGCCTCCTCCACGTCTCCTGATGTACTGGCCTGTCTCCTGGTAGCACCTCCATGCTCTGGACACTACGCTGACAGACACAGCAAACCTTCTTGCCACAGCTCGCGTTTTTTGTAATCAAACCCTGGTGATGATGATGATGAAGATTACAATAAATATCACTGCTGAGCTTTGAGATGGATATGAGCCGTTGCAGTGGTGACCCTGTTTTGCATGTTATTTTGGCATTAAAATACATGTCACATATCAATTTGCAAACAATGTAAAATATATATATAGTTGAGTTAGTAAAGCTGCATACAAACATGTTCTTTTTGTTGTTTTCTTGAGTAAAACAGCTCCAAAAAGCAGGTGTTTCAGTCTAGCTCAGTGCTTTCTGTGGTGGTGGGGCAAGTCAGCAGAAAATACGGAGCGTTGCGCCGTGATTGGCTCTGTGTTCTGTCACTCATGGGGAAACTACGTCACCAGTCCTTAGCAAGGGTAGACATCGACAATTCTATCCCTCTGGGCCCTGCAACGTTAGTAGTGCCCATCCAAGAAGGCTCAAGGTCATTGGCCACAGATAAAATTACGTCAAATCACGTTATTATCTACCGTAGCTTTGATTGGACTGATCATGTCAACATCATACTTTCAAAATCTTATCTAGCAGTCATCATCATGAATCAAGTAGACAATCTACTGGCAAATCCTTTTTAATTCTTGTCATATGAAGAGAAATAATGAAGATAAATTATAGATAAAACGTATCGGTGCTCATCGGCCATTAGACATAAACATTATACAACGAGTTGGAAATCGCTAATTCAACAACGAGTGGTTTGGAAGGAATCGGTGGCAGTGGCTAACTGCAAGCACTGCAACTGGGAAGTCGTGAATAAACGAGTTCAGACTGGGGAAAAAAAAACGTTTTTGAATATTCATCCAACTAGGAATTGTAAATCTTTCTCGTTCCCTTTTCTTTGATGACAAAATTTGCCCACGAAGGACCGCCGCACCACCTTCCTGTTCAAGTGAGCACAACAAGGTGAGTGCAAAAATGTCTTGTATGCTGCTGCATAAATGATGTAATATTCAAGAGAGATATGTATACTGTAGCTAAGAAAGTAATGCTAAGTATATGTTCTGTAGTACGATGTTAGTAGCCCATGTGCCTCACCCTGATAATTTGGTCTATTTTCACCTCTTAATTTCACCTACTGTTCTGACTTGGTGGTGCACATGTAGCCTATAGCCTGTTTTTGAGAAATGTCATCATCTAACATTGTAAGAGCTTTCATTGTCTGCTTACAGTTGTAGTCGGAAGTTTACTTACACTTAGGTTGGAGTCATTAAAACTTGTTTTTCAACCGCTCCACTAATTTCTTGTTAACAAACTATAGTTTTGGTAAGTCGGTTAGGACATCTACTTTGTGCATGACACAAGTACATTTTCCAACAATTGTTTACAGACAGATTATTTCACTTATAATTCACTGTATCACAATTCCAGTGGGTCAGAAGTTTACATACACTAAGTTGACTGTGCCTTTAAACAGCTTGGACAATTCCCGAAAATTATGTCATGGCTTTAGAAGCTTCTGATAGGTTAATTGGTATCATTTGAGTCAATTTGAGGTTGTACCTGTGGATGTATTTCAAGGCCTACCTTCAAGCTCACTGTCTCTTTGCTTGACATCATGGGGAAATCAAAAGAAATCAGCAAAGACCTCAGAGAAAAAATTGTAGATCTCCACAAGTCTGGTTCATCCTTGGGAGCAATTTCCAAATGCCTGAAGGTACCACGTTCATTTAGTACGCAAGTATAAACACCATGGGACCACGCAGCCGTCATACCGCTCAGGAAGGAGACGTGTTCTGTCTCCTAGAGATGAACGTACTTTGGTGAAAAAAGTGCAAATGAATCCCAGAACAACAGCAAAGGACCTTGTGAAGATGCTGGAGGAAACAGGTACAAAAGTATCTATATCAAATCAAATCAAAATCAAATCAAATTTATTTTTATATAGCCCTTCGTACATCAGCTGATATTCTCAAAGTGCTGTACAGAAACCCAGCCTAAAACCCCAAACAGCAAGCAAAGCATGTGAAAGAAGCACGGTGGCTAGGAAAAACTCCCTAGGAAAAACTCCCTAGAAAGGCCAAAAACCTAGGAAGAAACCTAGAGAGGAACCAGGCTATGAGGGGTGGCCAGTCCTCTTCTGGCTGTGCAGGGTGGATATTATAACAGAACATGGTCAAAATGTTAAAATGTTAAAATGTTCATAAATGACCAGCATGGTCAAATAATAATAATCATAGTAGTTGTCGAGGGTGCAACAAGCACGTCCGGTGAACAGGTCAGGGTTCCATAGCCGCAGGCAGAACAGTTGAAACTGGAGCAGCAGCACGGCCAGGTGGACTGGGGACAGCAAGGAGTCATCATATCAGGTAGTCCTGAGGCATGGTCCTAGGGCTCAGGTCCTCCGAGAGAAAGACAGAAAGAGAGAAAGAGAGAATTAGAGAGAGCATATTTAAATACACACAGGACACCGGATAAGACAAGAGAAATACTCCAGATGTAACAGACTGACCCTAGCCCCCCGACACATAAACTACTGCAGCATAAATACTGGAGGCTGAGACAGGAGGGATCAGAAGACACTGTGGCCCCATCCGATGATACCCCCGGACAGGGCCAAACAGGCAGGATATAACCCCACCAACTTTGCCAAAGCACAGCCCCCACACCACTAGAGGGATGTCTCCAACCACCAACTTACAGTCCTAAGACAAGGCAGGGTATAGCCCACAAGGCCGAGTATATCCAGAGTAACATGAGTCCTATATCGACATAACCTGAAGCCACTGCTCCAAAACCTCTTCAAAAAGCCAGACTACGGTTTGCAACTGTACATGGGGACAAAGATTGTACTTTTTGGAGAAATGTCTTCTGGTCTGATGAAACAAAAATAGAACTGTTTGGCCATAATGACCATCGTTATGTTTGGAGGAAAAAGGGGGAAGCTGGCAAGCCGAAGAACACCATCCAAACCGTGACGTGCGGGGGTGGCAGCATCATGCTGTGGGGATGCTTTGCTGCAGGAGGGACTGGTGCACTTCACAAAATAGATGGCATCATGAGGTAGGAAAATAAAGTGGATATATTGAAGCAACATCTCAAGACATCAGTCAGGAAGTTAAAGCTTGGTCACAAATGGGTCTTCCAAATGGACAATGACCCAAAGCATACTTCCAAAGTTGTGGCAAAATGGCTTAAGGACAACAAAGTCAAGGTATTGGAGTGGCCATCACAAAGCCTGATCTCAATCCTATTGAAAATTTGTGGGCAGAACTGAAAAAGTGTGAGCAAGGAGGCCTACAAACCTGACTCAGTTACACCAGCTTTGTCAGGAGGAATGGGCCAAAATTCACTCAACTTATTGTGGGAAGCTTGTGGAAGGCTACCCAAAACGTTTGACCCAATGCTACCAAATACTAATTGAGTGTATGTAAACTACTGACCCAATTGGAATGTGATGAAATAAATCATTCTCTCTGATTAGCTCACTAAAGAACTCTAAAGCCAAAGATGTGTTTGGGCTGGACTCTACCTTTCTTAAAAACTACAAAGAGTCACTCATTGTCCCCATTTACTAAGGTCACCAACATATCTATTGGTCTGGGGGTGTTTCCAAGGGTATGGAAGTCGGCCATAATAACGGCCATCTTTAAATCGGGCGACCCTGCTGACGTGAGTAACTACAGGCCCATTAGTATACTACCTGTGGTGTCGAAGGTTGTTGAAAAGTGTGTAGCAGAACAACTGATTGCCCACCTCAACAACAGCCTCTTCACATTACACTCCATGCAGTTTGGCTTCAGAGAAAAACACTCCACAAAACGGCCAACTGCTTTCTTCTGGAAAATGTGAAGTCCAAGATGGACAAAGGGGGCGTTGTTAGGGCTGTGTTTCTGGACCTAAGGAAGGCTTTTGATACTGTTAACCATGAGATTCTCATCACAAAATTGTCCAAGTTCAACTTTTCCCACCGATGCCTTGAGATGGATGAAATCATACCTTGAAGGCAGAACTCAATGTGTCAGAGTGAGGAATGAGCTGTCACCCACTCTTAGCTATGATGTGGGAGTGCCCCAAGCCTGTACATTAATAATCTGCCCTCTGTCTGTACTGGGTCTGAAGTTCAAATGTATGCAGATGATACAGTGATATATGTGCATGCAAAGAGCAAACAACAAGCTGCACAATAACTCACTACTGTAATGGTCCAGGTTACAAAGTGGCTCAGTGACTCGTGTTTGCATCTCAATGTGAAAAAAACTGTCTGCATGTTCTTCACAAAGAGGGCAACAGATGCTACTGAGACAGATGTCTGTGTATCAGGGGAGAAGCTCCAGGTGGTATCTGATGCTACTGAACCAGATGTCTGTGTATCAGGGGAGAAGCTCCAGGTGGTATCTGATGCTACTGAACCAGATGTCTGTGTATCAGGGGAGAAGCTCCAGGTGGTATCTGATGCTACTGAGCCAGATGTCTGTGTATCAGGGGAGAAGCTCCAGGTGGTATCTGATGCTACTGAACCAGATGTCTGTGTATTAAGGGGAGAAGCTCCAGGTGGTATCTGATGCTACTGAACCAGATGTCTGTGTATCAGGGGAGAAGCTCCAGGTGGTATCTGATGCTACTGAACCAGATGTCTGTGTATCAGGGGAGAAGCTCCAGGTGGTATCTGATGCTACTGAACCAGATGTCTGTGTATCAGGGGAGAAGCTCCAGGTGGTATCTGATTTTAAGTACCTTGGCATCATACTTGATTCCAACCTCTCTTTTAAAAAGCAGGTGAAAAAGGTAATTCAAATAACCAAATTCAACCTAGCTAATTTCCAATTTATACGAAATTGTCTGACTACAGAGGTAGCAAAACTGTTCTTCAAATCTATGATACTCCCCCACTTAACATACTGCTTGACTAGTTGGGCCCAAGCTTGCTGTACAACATTAAAACGTATTCAGTCTGTCTACAAACAGGCTCTCAAAGTGCTCGATAGAAAGCCCAATAGCCATCATCACTGTTACATCCTCAGAAAGCATGAGCTCCTGAGTTGGGAAAATCTTGTGCAATACACCGACGCATGTCTTGTATTCAAGATCCTAAATGGCCTGGCTCCCCCTCCACTCAGTATTTAGTTAAACAGAAAACCCAAACATATGGCAGCAGATCCACAAGGTCTGCCATGAGAGGGGACTGTATAGTTCCCTTAAGGAAAAGCACCTTTAGTAAATCTGCTTTCTCTGTGAGAGCTGCCCATGTCTGGAATACACTGCCATCAGACACACAGAACTGCACCACCTATCACACTTTCACATAAAAACATGAAGACATGGCTAAAGGTCAATCAGATTTGTGAACATAATCCCTAGCTGTGTATTGCTGCTTTCCATGTTGTCTGTTGTCTGTAGCTTGTGAGGTGTGGAAACACTTTGTTGCTTTAATGGGTTTTGTCTTGTTGCTTTTTGTGCTATGTTGCTCTGTCTGCATGCTATGTCTTGCTTGTCCTATCAATCAATCAATCAATCAATCAATCAATCAATCAATCAAATGTATTTATATAGCCCTTCTTACATCAGCTGATGTCAAAAAAGTGCTGTACAGAAACCCAGCCTAAAACCCCCAAACAGCAAACAATGCAGGTGTAGAAGCACGGTGGCTAGGAAAAACTCTCTAGAAAGGTCAGAACCTAGGAAGAAACCTAGAGAGGAACCAGACTATGAGGGGTGGCCAGTCCTCTTCTGGCTGTGCCGGGTGGAGATTATAACAGAACATGGCCAAGATGTTCAAATGTTCATAGATGACCAGCATGGTCAAATAATAATAATCACAGTGGTTGTCGAGGGTGCAACAGGTCAGCACCTCAGGAGTAAATGTCAGTTGGCTTTTCATAGCCGATCATTCAGAGTATCTCATCCGCACCTGCTATCTCTAGAGAGTTGAAAACAGCAGGTCTGGGACAGGTAGCACGTCCGGTGAACAGGTCAGGGTTCCATAGCCGCAGGCAGAACAGTTGAAACTGGAGCAGCAGCATGGCCAGGTGGAGTGGGGACAGCAAGGAGTCATCAGGCCAGGTAGTCCTGAGGCATGGTCCTATGTTGCTCTGCGTGTGCTCACTGCTCATTGATGGTCTGTATTGTAATTGTTTTTAAAAACCTGCCCAGGGACCGCGGTTGAAAATTAGCCGGTTGGCTAAAACCGGCACTTTACTGAAACGTTGATTAATGTGCACTGTCCCTGTAAAAATATAAATAAACTCATTCTCTCTATTATTATTCTGACATTTCACATTCTTAAAATAAAGTGGTGATCCTAACTGACCTAAGACAGGGAATCTTTTACTAGGATTAAATGTCAGGAATTGTGAAAAACTGAGTTTAAATGTATTTGGCTAAGGTGTATGTAAACTTCCGACTTCAACTGTATATGCCCCCTTTATTTATCCTACTGTTCTGACTTGGTGTACAGGGAAAATACTGTAAGAGCAGCACGTTTTGCATTCTGTCACTGTACATTCCAAAAGTGCTGAACACATAGCTATATTGACTATGTCCGTCTTAGCTCACTCATTAATGTCTTAATCTAAATGACGAATTGCCTCTTATCCGCTCATTGTTCCCTTATGCCATAGTTTGTACATCTCAGTTGTCAGTAAAAACCACATCTGTTTAAACCAGTCAGCCATATTAGCTATGCTTTTTTTAAAGGCAGTAAATGAGGCTGAATGAACTGTTTGGCTGCCAGACAAGGCTCCTCTGATAGCCAGGTGTAGCAGTGGTTAGGTGTTGGTACTGCTGTTGGGACTCTGCTGTTGGGACAGCTTTATGTAGGCCCTAACAGTTTGTGGGCACCGTTTGTCACCATTATAGTGCAATTAATGTATTGTTTAGTGTTGTGTAGTGGCTTTGTTAAAATCGCCACTGCTTATACGAAGTAGTTGTAAAATGTGGCGCAGCATCTCAGTGCTAGAGGTGTCACTGCAGAAACCCTAGTTCGAACCCAGGCTGGCCCAGCGTTGTCTGGGTTTGGCTGGTGTAGGCCGTCATTGTAAATAAGAATTTGTTCTTAACTGACCTGCCTAGTTAAAACAATGGTTCAATAAAACATTTTTTAAATCCCCTACGGAAAAATAATTGTGGAAAAACGATTGGAACCATTTACGCTTGGTACTCCTGCCGCGTTCAAAACAACTGGGAATTTGGAAATCTCAACTTCCGGACGTCCAAAAGAACTGGGAACTCGAAAAAAACGACATCCGATTTGGGGAAAAAAATCGATTTGTAGGGTCATCTAACTCTAATTCCGACTTGGGAACTCTGACCTATTTATAGAGCTCTGACCTGAAGACCACTAACGTCAGGATTTTACCTGTATTTTTCCGACTTCCCAGTTGTTGTGAACGCGGCATCAATAGAGCTCGCAAGCTCGTAGTCCTAAAACACAGAAATTAGTTACCTCTGGTTCGTTCAGCCATCCCCAACGGAAAACATTTATGTGGAAAGAATTGGGTTTTTGGAATAAATAGCGAAAGAAAGATCTGAGGAGATCTTTTATACGTTTCGTTCTATGAGATAATAGCATTTTGTTAACATTACATTCATGCAATATGAAGCCTTTGCTTTTATTGTATAATATAATTCCCACAAAAAAAGTGACGTTAGCTGATGAATATTATTCAAATCAAATGATTATCTTACTGAACAAAACGTAGAAAATATCCTAAACCGGTGTTTATTCTTTAAAACAACCTTAATTCCCCCCCCAATAGTTATTGTCCATGGTGCAGTTAGTGCCTACAAAAAGACGCCATTGTTATTTCTCACTTGTCTGTAATATTTGATAGAATAAATAATAAAATACGGCTACTTCCGCTGGCTGAAACGAAATGGCTGCCTTCCACTGCAGAGCAGATTTTGCGCGCTTCGTAGCATTTTATTAATATGCTGTCGTGTGTTTACAGATATAGCCTAATTTGTTACGGATAAAAAATAAAAGAGCAGATATGTTTAAAAAAGCAAAAAGATCAAATTTAAGACGGAGGAATGAGTCAGACGAGGACGAGAAGGAGGAAAGTCAACCAGCCCAGCAGCAGCAGCCACCGCCGCCATGCGGGCCTTTCACCGAGGATATCCCGATGCTCGATACCCCCAGCACGGACACCTTCTCCGGGGTTACCTTGGACGTACACCACGGCAACGGGTTTCAATCAAAGGCCATAAAGAAGGAAAAGAAAACTCGGGATGTAGTGGGAGTACCGAAAGCCAGTTTGTTAAGCTTTGACGACGATGAAGGTAAAGTTAACCGTTGGCTAGTTAGTTAGCGTTAGCTCGAACTGATTACAACTCCTTTATTACCGGTTAACGTGAGTTAGCTTAGCTTAGCTAGTTAACTTTAGCTAGCTAGATAACTAACTAACCGGTTAGCGAACTGTTTCAGCGGATATTTAACTATCTAACGTTAATAAGTGGCCTCTTGATTCAATACTGTGCTTCCGAGCTGACGTTTTGGAAGTGTTGACAATTTTGACATTGTCGAAATATTGTCAAAGTTTGTACGTTGTGCGTGTTGGCTATGTTTTAACTAATGTCAGTCAGTTAACGTTACAGTAGCTAGCGGATTCAAGGTTGTAAACAACATCAGTGAGCTAGTTAATTAAACAGCCAGTGGTTGCATCCAATCTTCTCTGAATGATTGTTTGTTTGCTTCATCGTTTACGCGGACGTTATCTAATCTCTCTGTGTCTGTGTGTGTGCTCTCTGTGTCTGTGTGTGTCTCTGTGTGTCTCTCTCTGTGTGTCTGTCTGTCTCTGTAGATGAGGCGGAGGTGTTCAGAGTAAAGAAATCCAACCACAGCAAGAAGATCGTCAAGCAGCTGAAGAAAGAATACAAGGAAGATCTGGAGAAGGTTTGCTATGTTAAACAAGAGCCCAACACCGGTAAGACATCGTGTGTGTGTGTGTGTGCGCGCGCGTTAGGGATATAACATTCACCTATACACACCTGTTCAAGTCTAGCATGCATCTGTCAGGAACTCGACTCAAACAATTTTTTGTTGTTGTTGCTCAAATTATTTTCTCTATAACTTCTGAAATACCAGCGTTTTATTAGTTGTATATAGGCGATACGCATGGTATACCTCATCCAACGAAATGCTTACTTTTTAATTTAAAATGTATTTATTTAACTAGGCATGTCAGTTAAGAACAAATTCTTATTTACAACGACAGCCTACAGTGGGTTAACCTCTCTAGGGAAGGTGGGACAAAATCGTCCCACCTACTCAACAGCCAGTGGAATCCCGTGGCGCGATATTCAAATACCCTAGAAATGCTATTACTTTAATTTCTCAAACATATGACTATTTTACACCATTTTAAAGACAAGACTCTCGTTAATCTAACCACTCTGTCCGATTTCAAAAAGGCTTTACAACGAAAGCAAAACATTAGATTATGTCAGCAGAGTACCCAGCCAGAAATAATCAGACACCCATTTTTCAAGCTAGCATATAATGTCACATAAACCCAAACCACAACTAAATGCAGCACTAACCTTTGATGATCTTCATCAGATGACACTCCTAGGACATTATGTTATACAATACATGCATGTTTTGTTCAATCAAGTTCATATTTATATAAAAAAATAGCTTTTTACATTAGCATGTGACGTTCAGAACTAGCAAACCCACCGCAAAGTTCCGGTGAATTTACTAAATTACTCATCGATAAACGTTCACAAAAAACATAACAATTATTTTAAGAATTATAGATACAGAACTCCTTTATGCAATCGCTATGTCCGATTTTAAAATAGCTTTTCGGCAAAAGCACATTTTGCAATATTCTGAGTAGATGGCTCGCCATCACGGGCTAGCTATTTTGACACCCACCAAGTTTGGCCCTCACCAAACTCAGATTTACTATAAGAAAAATTGGATTACCTTTGCTGTTCTTCGTCAGAATGTACTCCCAGGACTTGTACTTCAATAACAAATGTTGGTTTGGTTCAAAATAATCCATAGTTATGTTCAAATATCCTCTGTTTTCTTCGTGCGTTCAAGACACTATCCGAAGGGTGACGCGCCCGACGCGTTTCGTGACAAAAAAATTCAAAATATTCCATTACCGTACTTCGAAGCATGTCAACCGCTGTTTAAAATACATTTTTATGCGATTTTTCTCGTAAAAAAGCGATAATATTCCGACCCGGAAACCCTGTTTTCGTTCAAAGACGAAAAAATAAAAACATGGTGTCGGCTCGTGCACACGCCCCCAGTCTCATTGTTCTCTGATCAACCACTATCCAAATGCGCTACTGTTTTTCAGCCATGGCCTGCAGAGTCATCATTCAACGTTCTGCCGCCTTCTGAGAGCCTATGGGAGCCGTAGGAAGTGTCACGTTACAGCAGAGATCCTCAGTTTTCAATAAAGAGAGTGTAGAAGGCCAAGAAATGGTCAGAGAGGGCACTTCCTGTAAGGAATCTTCTCAGGGTTTTGACTGCCATATGAGTTCTGTTATACTCACAGACACCATTCAAACAGTTTTAGAAACTTTAGGGTGTTTTCTATCCAAATCAAACAATTATATGCATATTCTAGTTTCTGGGCAGTAGTAATAACCAGATTAAATCGGGTTCGTTTTTTATCCGGCCGTGCAAATACTGCCCCCTACCCTAGAGAGGTTAACAGGGGCAGAACGACCTATTTAATTTTTTTTTTTTTTTTTTTTAATTACAAAAAATAAAAATTTTACAAATAAAAAAATGTACCTTGTCATCTCAGTGATTCGATCCAGCAACCATTCGGTTACTGACCCAATGCTCTAACCACTAGGCCACCTGCCACCACAGGTTCCTTCTGGACAATTCAACAATAAGAAAAGATAAGAATACAAACATAAAGTAAATGGCAGTAGAATAAACTTTTTAGCCTAAGTATAATCCATGAAAGGCACAATTCATGGTCCAATATTTTAACATTTTTTAACATTTTTTTTAAACATTTTAGTTATTTAGCTGACGCTCTTATCCAGAGCGACTTACAGTAGTGAATGCATACATATTTTTTCCCCTTCCCTAATACACGTGTATTAGGGAAGGGAGATATGGGGCAACTGTATAAATTGAACAGTATAATACAAGTCGGCTAACAGCAGTTGTGAAGTTTGTGTGTACCTATTTGTTCTTCACTGACTTGCCTCGTAAAATAAAAAAAATAAAAAAATTGTAGCCTACCAAACTTGCTAACTGCCTGGGTACTCGGCACTCTATTGTTCCTCAAATCACTCTGCAAATTAATTTGAAAATCTAGTCAAACACTTCATGAGAGCTGATGTTGTGCAACATTTTCTATAGGCTATGAAATTGCGTGAGAAAACAAGAGTGATGGCCTCTATTAAAAAGAGGAGGATTGAATCAGCTTTCTATAGGCCCAGGCCTACTATATTTATTTCTCCACTTTACTAATATGAAGCACATTTGCTTGTATTTACAACAGGAGTATAGCCTACCTGGCTGGCATGAAAACAAACCACATGAGGAAAGGATCCCCATATTTAAGGGCATAGATGACATGTATTTTCTTCTCGCTGCCCCTGTTTCCATACAGGTGCATGATAATGATCCATTTATAAATCAAAACAAATGTCACACACATTATTTAGTAATATGTAAAGCCCAGATGAAATCGAGAATAGTCCGATGGGTAACAATATTAAGCCTTTCACTTGTGAATGATGACCCCAATAAGAAACCATGCCTTTTTTTTAGCGACTAGTTCGTATCATAGTCGCACACCTCATGTAGCCTAGCCCATAGTCCTATATGTTTTAATAAGGTTAGTATCACCCCTCATGTAGCCTAGCCCATAGTCCTATATGTTTTAATAAGGTTAGTATCACACCTCATGTAGCCTAGCCCATAGTCCTATATGTTTTAATAAGGTTAGTATCACACCTCATGTAGCCTAGCCCATAGTCCTATATGTTTTAAGGTTAGTATCACCCCTCATGTAGCCTAGCCCATAGTCCTATATGTTTTAATAAGGTTAGTATCACACCTCATGTAGCCTAGCCCATAGTCCTATATGTTTTAATAAGGTTAGTATCACACCTCATGTAGCCTAGCCCATAGTCCTATATGTTTTAATAAGGTTAGTATCACACCTCATGTAGCCTAGCCCATAGTCCTATATGTTTTAAGGTTAGTATCACCCCTCATGTAGCCTAGCCCATAGTCCTATATGTTTTAATAAGGTTAGTATCACCCCTCATGTATCCTAGCCCATAGTCCTATATGTTTTAATAAGGTTAGTATCACACCTCATGTAGCCTAGCCCATAGTCCTATATGTTTAATAAGGTTAGTAGCCCATAGTCCTATATGTTTTAATAAGGTTAGTAGTCCATAGTCCTATATGTTTTAACCTCTATGGGCTAGGTGGGACGCTTACTCAACAGCCAGTGGCGCGATATTCAAATACCTTAGAAATGCTATTACTTCAATTTCTCAAACATATGACTATTTTACACCATTTTTAAAGACAAGACTCTCGTTAATCTAACCACACTGTCCGATTTCAAAAAGGCTTTACAACGAAAGCAAAACATTAGATTATGTCAGCAGAGTACCCAGCCAGAAATAATCAGATACCCATTTTTCAAGCTAGCATATAATGTCACAAAAACCAAAACCACAGCTAAATGCAGCACTAACCTTTGATGATCTTCATCAGATGACACTCCTAGGACATTATGTTATACAATACATGCATGTTTTGTTCAATCAAGTTCATATTTATATCAAAAACCAGCTTTTTACATTAGCATGTGACGTTCAGAACTAGCATACCCCCCGCAAACCCCCCTGTGTGTGTGTGTGTGTGTTAACATGCTGTGTGTGTGTGTGTGTGTGTGTGTGTGTGAACATGCTGTGTGTGTGTGTGTGTGTGTGTTAACATGCTGTGTGTGTGTGTGTGTGTGTGTTAACATGCTGTGTGTGTGTGTGTGTGTTAACATGCTGTGTGTGCCCCCCCCCCCTCCTCTCCAGATGTGTGGTCCCTGGCCTCCATTAAAGAGGAGCCTGCCAGCAGGGCAGGCAGCGAACAGGGAGAAGAGGAGATGGAAGTGGACAGTACTGATGAACAGGAGCCTAAGAGCCAGAGCCTCGCCTCCAAGACGCCCACTACGACTGCAGCTGGCGCCTTCTCAAACACCAGCACCTTGTCCACGCTCAGCAACCTACGTCCAGGTAATGGTGGTTTCCTGAATGACACTCTCTTCCCTTTGGTCTCTGGTCAACAGGTGACTGCAGTACGTCAATAGTTATAATAGTCTTAAACCCTGTTCCCTATACAAGGGGAAAGGGGGGGGGGATACCTAGTCAGTTGTACAACTGAATGGCTTCAACTGAAATGTGTCTTCCACATTTTTTTTTTAAAGATGAAGTGAAACGCTCAAATTAACCAAGGATTTTGTTTAACGTGTCGATGTTAGGTCACCTTGTAGTGCTGAGCAATTAGTGCTTTTTTTTAGGTCGGTTTTGGGTTCGAATTAATTATCACAGTTTTTCCATACGCCATGTGGCGCATATTCTTTAAATTATTATTATAATCCCCCCCCCACGAATTGGTAGTTACTGTCTTGTCTCATCGCTGCAACTCCCGTATGGTCTCGGGAGAGGCGACGGTCGAGTGCCGTGTGTCCTCTTAAAACCCAACCCACCCAAGCTGCACTGCTTCTAGACACAATGCCCACTTAACCCGGAAGCCAGCCGCACCAATGTGTCGGAGGAAACACCGTACACCTGGCGACCGTGGCAGCGTGCACTGCGCCCAGGCCCGCCACAGGAGTCGCTAGAGCGCGATGGGACAAGGAAATCCCTGCCGGCCAAACCCTCCCCTAACCCGGACGACGCTGGGCCAGTTGTGGCACGTGTTTCTTACATTGCCGATGGCTGTCTTAGAGTGATGGAATGTTCCATCGCGCGGAATCCGCAATAGATTAGTCGACTGAGACTAAAAATCAAATCAGACCAGTGTCCCGTGTGCCCCCAATTTTTTTTCTTTTTAAATCGATCGTCCAGTCAGCCCTACTGTGTTGAACGTTACAGTAGTTTTGACATTGTCATCAGATTGTACTTTGTTAGCCAACAAGCATTCAATATGGTTTATAGCGAGGGAATTCAGATGGAAAAAGGAGGCTAGCTAGCTGGGCAAGACACAGCTGGCGAGGGAAAATGATATAGTACACACACAATGTACATTTTTTTCCCCCCCGCTTCAGATTTTTATTGAGTACATGAAAACTTATTAACCTCTATGGGCTAGGTGGGACGCTTGCGTCCCACCTACTCAACAGCCAGTTGAATCCTGTGGCGCGTTATTCAAATACCTTAGATATGATATTACTTCAATTTTTCAAAAATATGACTATTTTACACCATTTTAAAGATAAGACTCTCGTTAATCTAACCACACTGTCCGATTTCAAAAAGGCTTTACAACGAAAGCAAAACATTAGATTATGTCAGCAGAGTACCCAGCCAGAAATAATCAGACACCCATTTTTCAAGCCAGCATATAATGTCACATAAACCCAAACCACAGCTAAATGTAGCACTAACCTTTGATGATCTTCATCAGATGACACACCTAGGACATTATGGTATACAATACATGCATGTTTTGTTCAATCAAGTTCATATTTATATCAAAAACCAGCTTTTTACATTAGCATGTGACTAGCATTCCCACCGAACACTGCCGGTGAATTTACTAAATTACTCACGATAAACGTTCACAAAAAACATAACAATTATTTTAAGAATTATAGATACAGAACTCCTCTATGCACTCGATATGTCCGATTTTAAAATAGCTTTTCGGTGAAAGCACATTTTGCAATATTCTCAGTAGATAGCCCGGCATCACAGGGCTAGCTATTTAGACACCCAGCAAGTTTAGCACTCACCAAAGTCAGATTTACTATAAGAAAAATGTTATTACCTTTGTTGGCTTCGTCAGAATGCACTCCCAGGACTTCTACTTCAATAACAAATGTTGGTTTGGTCCAAAATAATCTATCGTTATATCCAAACAGCGGCGTTTTGTTCGTGCGTTCTAGACACTATCCAATGGGTAAAGAAGGGTGACGAGCATGGCGCAATTCGTGACAAAAGAATTCTAAATATTCCATTACCGTACTTCGAAGCATGTCAACCGCTGTTTAAAATAAATTTTTATGCCATTTTCCTCATAAAAAAGCGATAATATTCCGACCGGGAATCTGCATTTAGATAAACAGTCTTCAATAAAAAGAGCCAAGATGAAACATTACTTCTCAGACAGGCCACTTCCTGCTTGAAATCTTCTCAGGTTTTGGCCTGCCATAGGAGTTCTGTTATACTCACAGACACCATTCAAACAGTTTTAGAAACTTTAGGGTGTTTTCTATCCAAAGCCAATAATTATATGCATATTCTAGTTACTGGGCAGGAGTAGTAACCAGATTAAATCGGGTACGTTTTTTATCCAGCCGTGTCAATACTGCCCCCTAGCCCTAACAGGTTAACCTGTTGGGTCTAGGGGGCAGCATTTGCACGTCTGGATAAAAAAAATGTACCCGATTTAATCTGGTTACTAATCCTACCCAGTAACTAGAATATGCATATACTTATTATATATGGATAGAAAACACTCTAAAGTTTCCAAAACTGTTTGAATGGTGTCTGTGAGTATAACAGAACTCATTTGGCAGGCAAAACCCTGAGACATTTTCTGACAGGAAGTGGATACCTGATGTGTTGTATTGACTTTAAACCTCTCCCATTGAAAAACACAGGGGTTTAGGAATATTTTGGCACTTCCTATTGCTTCCACTAGATGTCACCAGCCTTTACAAAGTGTTTTGAGTCTTCTGGAGGGAGATCTGACCGAACAAGAGCCATGGAACGGTGATGTCCCATTAGACACCTGGCGCGCTACTTCATGTTGGGTACCCTCGTTCCAATACGTTATAAAAGGCTATGCATTCGTCCACCTTGAATATTATTCATGTTCTGGTTAAAAAAGGCCCTAATGATTTATGCTATACAACGTTTGACATGTTTGAACGAACGGAAATATATTTTTTCCCCTCGTTCATGACGAGAAGTCCGGCTGGCTTACATCATGTGCTAACGAGACGGAGATTTTTGGACATAAATGATGAGCTTTTTTGAACAAAACTACATTCGTTATGGACCTGTGATACCTGGAAGTGACATCTGATGAAGAGAATCAAAGGTAATGGATTATTTACATAGTATTTTCGATTTTAGATCTCCCCAACATGACGTCTAGTCTGTATCGCAACGCGTATTTTTCTGGGCACAGTGCTCAGATTATTGCAAAGTGTGATTTCCCAGTAAGGTTATTTTTAAATCTGGCAAGTTGATTGCGTTCAAAAGATGTAAATCTATAATTCTTTAAATGACAATATAATATTTTACCAATGTTTTCTAATTTTAATTATTTAATTTGTGACGCTGACTTGACTGCCGGTTATTGGAGGGAAACGATTTCCTCAACATCAATGCCATAGTAAAACGCTGTTTTTGTATATAAATATGAACTTGATAGAACTAAAAATGCATGCATTGTCTAACATAATGTCCTAGGAGTGTCATCTGATGGAGATTGTAAAAGGTTAGTGTATCATTTTAGCTGGTTTTATGGTTTTGGTGACCCTGTCTTTGACTTGACAAAACATTACACACAACTCTTGTAAATGTACTGTCCTAACATACTCTAAATTTATGCTTTCGCCGTAAAACCTTTTTGAAATCGTAAAACGTGGTTAGATTAAGGAGATGTTTATCTTTCAAATGGTGTAACATAGTTGTATTTTTGAAAAATTTGAATTTTGACATTTATTTGGATTCAAATTTGCCGCTCTTGAAATGCACCTGCTGTTGATGGAGTGCACCACAGGTGGCACGCTAGCGTCCCACCTAGCCCCAAGAGGTTAAGGTCATTGTGTTTCCGTCACATTTAGGAATCTACAGATTTCAAAATAAAAATGTACATTTTTTAAATTGAATTTATTTTATTATTTTTTTTACAAACTGTTGCGTTAAATAGCAAATATGCCAACTCTGGTCTTGTCACGGCCACGTGCGCTCTCTAGCCAACAGCTCACAGATACAGTGCTGGGTAGGCTAGTCTACATGATGTTATTATGGATTTTTATTAAATGGCATTCAAGCATCTATCATCATTTAACCAGAGTAAGAACCTCAATGTTTATTGGAAAGGAGCATCAAGCTCATCACCGTGAACTTTCACCCCCCCCACCCTGTGAAGTTCATCATAATTTAATTAATCTGTAACCTAATAAACTGCATGGTTTCCCTGAGTCATACTGAGGACCACGCAACATATCATCGTTTGACTCCCAAGTTTTCTTATGATATGATAGTTGTTATATCAATAATTGCGCATAATGTCATTTCCTCCACCATTTCTCATTTACGTCATTTAGCAGACGCTCTTATCCAGAGCGACTTACAAATTGGTGCATTCACCTTATGATATCCAGTGGAACAACCACTTTACAATAGTGCATCTAAATCTTTTGGGGGGGGGGGGGGGGTTAGAAGGATTACTATATCCTATCCCAGGTATTCCTTAAAGAGGTGGGGTTTCAGGTGTCTCCGGAAGGTGGTGATTGACTCCGCTGTCCTGGCGTCGTGAGGGAGCTTGTTCCACCATTGGGGTGCCAGAGCAGCGAACAGTTTTGACTGGGCTGAGCGGGAACTGTGCTTCCTCAGAGGTAGGGGGGCCAGCAGGCCAGAGGTGGATGAACGCAGTGCCCTTGTTTGGGTGTAGGGCCTGATCAGAGCCTGAAGGTACGGAGGTGCCGTTCCCCTCACAGCTCCGTAGGCAAGCACCATGGTCTTGTAGCGGATGCGAGCTTCAACTGGAAGCCAGTGGAGTGTGTGGAGGAGCGGGGTGACGTGAGAGAACTTGGGAAGGTTGAACACCAGACGGGCTGCGGCGTTCTGGATGAGTTGTAGGGGTTTAATGGCACAGGCAGGGAGCCCAGCCAACAGCGAGTTGCAGTAATCCAGGCGGGAGATGACAAGTGCCTAGATTAGGACCTGCGCCGCTTCCTGTGTAAGGCAGGGTCGTATTCTGCGAATGTTGTAGAGCATGCACCTACAGGATCGGGTCACCGCCATGATGTTAGTGGAGAACGACAGGGTGTTGTCCAGGATCACGCCAAGGCTCTTAGCACTCTGGGAGGACGACACAATGGAGTTGTCAACCGTGATGGCGAGATCATGGAACGGGCAGTCCTTCCCCGTCTTGCCGAGGTTCAGCTTGAGGTGGTGATCCGTCATCCACACTGAAATGTCTGCCAGACATGCAGAGATGCGATTCGCCACCTGGTTATCAGAAGGGGGAAAGGAGAAGATTAATTGTGTGTCGTCTGCGTAGCAATGATAGGAGAGACCATGTGAGGATATGACAGAGCCAAGTGACTTGGTGTATAGCGAGAATAGGAGAGGGCCTAGAACTGAGCCCTGGGGGACACCAGTGGTGAGAGCACGTGGTGCGGAGACGGATTCTCGCCACGCCACCTGGTAGGAGCGACCTGTCAGGTAGGACGCAATCCAAGCGTGGGCCGCGCCGTAGATGCCCAACTCGGAGAGGGTGGAGAGGAGGATCTGATGGTTCACAGTATCAAAGGCAGCAGATAGGTCTAGGAGGATGAGAGCAGAGGAGAGAGAGTTAGCTTTAGCAGTGCGGAGAGCCTCCGTGACACAGAGAAGAGCAGTCTCAGTTGAATGCCCAGTCTTGAAACCTGACTGATTTGGATCAAGAAGGTCATTCTGAGAGAGATAGCAGGAGAGCTGGCCAAGGATGGCACGTTCAAGAGTTTTGGAGAGAAAAGAAAGAAGGGATACTGGTCTGTAGTTATTGACATCGGAGGGATCGAGTGTAGGTTTTTTGAGAAGGGATACAAAATAGATCCCACCCTGTCGAACAAACATTATCTGTCTACATTTATTATAATTGTACTGAAATGTCCTGTTTCCATCACAGCTGTCGTGATATGCATTAAAAACTGTGGATGGAAACATGATTATAAATGAATGAAAATCTGCTCTTTGTTAGGAAGAAGACAGTTGCATCAAACTCAAACGAACATTGAAAGAAAAGGAAAAAAAGCCTAGTTTGTGTGTGAACGGAACGATGTAACTAGCCCCCACCCAACAAAAAACACAAGGGCAAAGTCTCACAGTAGTAGCCTTTCGGGTTCATTCAAACAACTTCTATATGTGGTCTTTTTTTGGATTGAAATAAACAAACGGTTCCCAAAATGCTCTTCAAGATGCTCTTCTACCCACCAATGACAAAATCTACCCGCATTTTGGTGGGTGTTAATGTCCCACCCTGGTAAACCCCTCCCCCCCCCCCACTGCCATTATGTCAACTCCTTAACATGTCTTAACATGTTTGGTCCTGACAATAAAGTGACAAGCAGGTTGATATGATGGCACAAACAGATCTGAGACCATGCTAGAAACCATCTTCACCTTTTTAATCTTACTGACTCCTAACCTCTGTCCTGTCCAGGTGAGATTCCGGACGCGGCTTTCATCCACGCGGCAAGGAAGCGTCGTCAGATGGCCAGGGAGCTAGGCGGCGACGCCCCACTGGTGGAGACGGACACGCCCAAGAAGCGTCTGGTCCGAGAGGAGGAAGAGGAGGGAGACGGGAGCGACGACGAAGACGAAGATGAGAAGAGGATCAGCTTCAGTGGAGTCAAGAACAAGAGCCAGAGGACCAGGATAGCAGAGGAGATAGGTTGGTTACATTTACACTGACTATACCAAACGTTAGGACACCTTACCGATATCGAGTCACACCTTCCCTTTTGCCCTCAGAACAGCCTCAATTCGTCAGGGTGTGGACTCTACAAGGTGGCAAAAGCGTTCCACAGGGACTACTACACTACTACTACTACACTACCAGTATACTACTACCAATATACTACTACTACTACTACTTATACTACTGCCAATATACTACTACTACTACACTACCAGTATACTACTACTACTACTTATACTACTGCCAATATACTACTACTACTACACTACCAGTATACTACTACTTATACTACACTACTACTACTACTACTACTACTACACTACCAATATACTACTACCAATATACTACTACTACTACTACTTATACTACTGCCAATATACTACTACTACTACTACTACTACTACTACTACTACTACTACTAGTACTACTACCAATATACTACTACTACTACTACTACTACTACTACCAATATACTACTACTACCAATATACTACTTATAATACTACTACTACCAATATACTACTACTACCAATATACTACTAATTATAATACTACTACTACTACCAATATACTACTACTTATAATACTACTACCAATATACTACTACTTATAATACTACTACTACCAATATACTACTACTTATAATACTACTACTACCAATATACTACCACTACTACTACTTATACTACTGCCAATATACTACTACTACTACTACCAATATACTACTACTACTACTACTACTACTACTACACCAATATACTACTACTACCAATATACTACTTATACTACTACTTCTACCAATATACTACTACTACTACCAATATACTACTAATTATAATACTACTACTACTACCAATATACTACTACTTATAATACTACTACTACTACTTATAATAATACTACTACTACTTATAATACTACTACTACTACCAATATACTACTACTTATAATACTACTACTACTACCAATATACTACTACTTATAATACTACTACTACTACCAATATACTACTACTTATAATACTACTACTACTACCAATATACTACTACTTATAATACTACTACTACTACCAATATACTACTACTTATAATACTACTACTACTACCAATATACTACTACTTATAATACTACTACTACTACCAATATACTACTACCTATAATACTACTACTACCAATATACTACTACCTATAATACTACTACTACCAATATACTACTACCTATAATACTACTACTACCAATATACTACTACCTATAATACTACTACTACCAATATACTACTACCTATAATACTACTACTACCAATATACTACTACTACCAATATACTACTACTACCAATATGCTACTTATACTACTACTACCAATCTTCTACCAATATGCTACTACTACCGATATACTACTACTACCAATATACTACTTATACTACTACTACCATCATACTACTTATACTACTACTACCAATATACTACTTATACTACTTCTACTACTACTAATACTACTACTACTACCAATATGCTACTAATACTACTACTACTACCAAATGCTACTTATACTACTACCAATATACTACTTATAATACTACTACTACCAATATACTACTACTACCAATATACTACTACTACCAATATACTACTACTACTACCAATATACTACTACTACTACCAATATACTACTACTACTACCAATATACTACTTATAATACTACTACTACCAATATACTACTACTACTTATACTACTACCAATATACTACTTATAATACTACTACTACCAATATACTACTACTACCAATATACTACTTATACTACTACTACTACCAATATGCTACTTATACTACCAATATGCTACTTATACTACTACTTATACTACTACCAATATACTACTTATACTACTACTACTACCAATATACTACTACTACTACTACCAATATACTACTTATACTACTACCAATATACTACTTATACTACTACCAATCTTCTACCAATATGCTACTACTACCAATATACTACTACTACCGATATACTACTACTACCAATATACTACTTATACTACTACTTATACTACTACCAATATACTACTTATACTACTTATACTACTACCAATATACTACTTATAGTACTACCAATATACTACTTATACTACTACTACCAATCTACTACTACCACCAATATGCTACTACTACCGATATACTACTACCAATGCTACTGTACTACTACTACTACTACCAATATACTACTACTGCTTGAAAATCTATGGCAAGACTTGAAAATTGCTGCTTAGCAATGATCAACAATCAACTTGACAGAGTTTGAATTTTTGAAAGAATAATGTGCAAATATTGTACAATCCAGGTGTGCAAAGCTCTTCCGGACTGACCCAGAAAGAACTCCCGGGTCTTAGAGACTGACCCAGAAACACTCACAGCTCTTAGAGACTGACCAAGAAAGAGACTCAGAGCTCTTAGAGACTGACCCAGAAAGAGACTCACAGCTCTTAGAGACTGACCCAGAAAGAGACTCACAGCTCTTAGAGACTGACCCAGAAAGACTCCCGGGTCTTAGAGACTGACCCAGAAAGACTCCCGGGTCTTAGAGACTGACCCAGAAAGAGACTCACAGCTCTTAGAGACTGACCCAGAAAGAGACTCACAGCTCTTAGAGCCTGACCCAGAAAGAGACTCACAGCTCTTAGAGACTGACCCAGAAAGACTCCCTGCTCTTAGAGACTGACCCAGAAAGACTCCCGGCTCTTAGAGACTGACCCAGAAAGACTCCCTGCTCTTAGAGACTGACCCAGAAAGAGACTCCCTGCTCTTAGAGACTGACCCAGAAAGAGACTCACGGGTCTTAGAGACTGACCCAGAAAGAGACTCACGGGTCTTAGAGACTGACCCAGAAAGAGACTCCCTGCTCTTAGAGACTGACCCAGAAAGAGACTCACGGGTCTTAGAGACTGACCCAGAAAGACTCACAGCTGCCAAAGGTGATTCTAACATGTATTGTCTCAGGGAGGTGTGAATACTTATGTAAATGAGATGTCATTTTCAATATATTTTCAAACATGTCTAAAAACATGTTTTCACTTTGTCTTTATGGGGTAGTGTGTGTAGATGGGAGAGATTGTATTTTATTTGATCAATTTAGATTTTTAAGTTGTATCACAACAAAATGTGGAGTAAGTCAAGGGGTAGGAATACTTTCTGAAGGCACTGTAACCATTCCCCACCCTGTCCCTCTCTCTCTCTCTTTCTCCTCCCCCCTCTCCCCCCCTCTCCCCCCCTCTCTCCCCCCTCTCTCTCTCTCTCCCCCCTCTCTCTCTCTCTCCCCCCTCTCTCTCTCTCTCCCCCCTCTCTCTCCCCCCTCTCCCCCCCTCTCTCTCTCCCCCCTCTCTCTCTCACCCCCTCTCTCTCTCCCCCCTCTCTCTCTCCTCCCCCCCCCCCCTCTCTCTCTCTCTCTCTCTCAGGTATAGAGGGTAGTGATGACGAGGCGTTGGATACAGGAGGTCAGGATGAGGAGGTATCACGCTGGGAACAGGAGCAGATACGCAAAGGGATCAGCATCCCCCAGGTAACACACACACACCAGCATCCCCCCCAGGTAACACACACACACCAGCATCCCCCCAGGTAACACACACACACCAGCATCCCCCCCAGGTAACACACACACACCAGCATCCCCCCAGGTAACACACACACACCAGCATCCCCCCCAGGTAACACACACACACCAGCATCCCCCCCAGGTAACACACACACACCAGCATCCCCCCCAGGTAACACACACACACCAGCATCCCCCCCAGGTAACACACACACACCAGCATCCCCCCCAGGTAACACACACACAAGCATCCCCCCCAGGTAACACACACACACACCAGCATCCCCCCCAGGTAACACACACACACCAGCATCCCCCCCAGGTAACACACACAACACCAGCATCCCCCCCAGGTAACACACACACACCAGCATCCCCCCCAGGTAACACACACACACCAGCATCCCCCCCAGGTAACACACACACACCAGCATCCCCCCCAGGTAACACACACACACCAGCATCCCCCCCAGGTAACACACACAACACCAGCATCCCCCCCACGTAACACACAACACCAGCATCCCCCCCACGTAACACACACACACCAGCATCCCCCCCAGGTAACACACACACACCAGCATCCCCCCCAGGTAACACACACCAGCATCCCCCCCAGGTAACACACCAGCATCCCCCCCAGGTAACACACACCAGCATCCCCCCCAGGTAACACACCAGCATCCCCCCCAGGTAACACACCAGCATCCCCCCCAGGTAACACACCAGCATCCCCCCCAGGTAACACACCAGCATCCCCCCCGGTAACACACCAGCATCCCCCCGGGTAACACACCAGCACCCCCCCCCCGGGTAACACACCAGCATCCCCCCCCCGGGTAACACACCAGCATCCCCCCCCGGGTAACACACCAGCATCCCCCCCCGGGTAACACACCAGCATCCCCCCCCGGGTAACACACCAGCATCCCCCCCCGGGTAACACACCAGCATCCCCCCCCAGGTAACACACCAGCATCCCCCCCAGGTAACACACCAGCACCCCCCCCCAGGTAACACACACCAGCACCCCCCCAGGTAACACACACCAGCATCCCCCCCAGGTAACACACACCAGCATCCCCCCCAGGTAACACACACCAGCATCCCCCCCAGGTAACACACACCAGCATCCCCCCCAGGTAACACACACCAGCATCCCCCCCAGGTAACACACACCAGCATCCCCCCCAGGTAACACACACCAGCATCCCCCCCAGGTAACACACACCAGCATCCCCCCCAGGTAACACACACCAGCATCCCCCCCAGGTAACGAACACACCAGCATCCCCCCCAGGTAACGAACACACCAGCATCCCCCCCAGGTAACGAACACACCAGCATCCCCCCCAGGTAACGAACACACCAGCATCCCCCCCAGGTAACGAACACACCAGCATCCCCCCCAGGTAACGAACACACCAGCATCCCCCCCCAGGTAACGAACACACCAGCATCCCCCCCAGGTAACGAACACACCAGCATCCCCCCCAGGTAACGAACACACCAGCATCCCCCCCAGGTAACGAACACACCAGCATCCCCCCCAGGTAACGAACACACCAGCATCCCCCCCAGGTAACGAACACACCAGCATCCCCCCCAGGTAACGAACACACCAGCATCCCCCCAGGTAACCCACCAGCATCCCCCCAGGTAACCCACCAGCATCCCCCCTAGGTAACCCACCAGCATCCCCCCCAGGTAACCCACCAGCATCCCCCCCAGGTAACCCACCAGCATCCCCCCCAGGTAACCCACCAGCATCCCCCCCAGGTAACCCACCAGCATCCCCCCCAGGTAACCCACCAGCATCCCCCCCAGGTAACCCACCAGCATCCCCCCCAGGTAACCCACCAGCATCCCCCCCAGGTAACCCACCAGCATCCCCCCCAGGTAACCCACCAGCATCCCCCCCAGGTAACCCACCAGCATCCCCCCCAGGTAACCCACCAGCATCCCCCCCAGGTAACACACCCACCAGCATCCCCCCCAGGTAACACACCCACCAGCATCCCCCCCAGGTAACACACCACCAGCATCCCCCCCAGGTAACACACACACCAGCATCCCCCCCCAGGTAACACACACACCAGCATCCCCCCCCAGGTAACACGCACACCAGCATCCCCCCCCAGGTAACACACACACCAGCATCCCCCCCAGGTAACACACACACCAGCATCCCCCCCCAGGTAACACACACACCAGCATCCCCCCAGGTAACACACACACCAGCATCCCCCCCCAGGTAACACACACACCAGCATCCCCCCCAGGTAACACACACACCAGCATCCCCCCCTAGGTAACACGCACACCAGCATCCACCCCCTAGGTAACACGCACACCAGCATCCACCCCCAGGTAACACACCCACCAGCATCCACCCCCAGGTAACACCCACCAGCATCCTCCCCCAGGGTAACACCCACCAGCATCTCCCCCAGGTAACACCCACCAGCATCCCCCCCAGGTAACACCCACCAGCATCCCCCCAGGTAACACCCACCAGCATCCCCCCAGGTAACACACACACCAGCATCCCCCCCAGGTAACACACACACCAGCATCCCCCCCTAGGTAACACACACACCAGCATCCACCCCAGGTAACACCCACCAGCATCTCCCCAGGTAACACCCACCAGCATCCCCCCCTAGGTAACACGCACACCAGCATCCCCCCCTAGGTAACACGCACACCAGCATCCACCCCCTAGGTAACACGCACACCAGCATCCCCCCCTAGGTAACACGCACACCAGCATCCCCCCCTAGGTAACACACACACCAGCATCCACCCCCAGGTAACACACCCACCAGCATCCACCCCCAGGTAACACCCACCAGCATCCACCCCCAGGTAACACCCACCAGCATCTCCCCCAGGTAACACCCACCAGCATCTCCCCCAGGTAACACCCACCAGCATCTCCCCCAGGTAACACCCACCAGCATCTCCCCCAGGTAACACCCACCGTACATATGATGTTGTTGTTGTGTAGGTCCAGTCCTGCCAGCCAGAGGACAACGGTAGCTTGTACTACCAGAGCAGCAGCAGCTTCGACCCCCAGCAGCCCTACAGCTCCAGCTACGGCCTGCCCTACTCCTACAGCAGCAAGGCTGAGGGCTGCACACTGGTCTACAGCGCCCCTGGTGGTGACCTTCCACCCGTCACTACTGACCTGGTCAAGACACGCCTCAGAGACAGGTACCTGACCGACCCTGTACGCTACTGACCCTACTGGTGACCTCTCACCTGTAACCCGTTACTACTGACCCTACTGGTGACCTCTCACCCGTCGCTACTGACCCTACTGGTGACCTCTCACCTGTACGCTACTGACCCTACTGGTGACCTCTCACCTGTCGCTACTGACCCTACTGGTGACCTCTCACTACTGTCGCTACTGGTGACCTCTCACTGGTGACCCTACTGGCGACCTGTACACTACTGACCCTAATGGTGACCTCTCACTACTGACCCTAATGGTGGCCTCTCACTACTGACCCTAATGGTGACCTCTCACTACTGACCCTAATGGTGACCTCTCACTACTGACCCTAATGGTGACCTCTCACTACTGACCCTAATGGTGACCTCTCACTACTGACCCTAATGGTGACCTCTCACTACTGACCCTAATGGTGACCTCTCACTACTGACCCTAATGGTGACCTCTCACTACTGACCCTAATGGTGACCTCTCACTACTGACCCTAATGGTGACCTCTCACTACTGACCCTAATGGTGACCTCTCACTACTGACCCTAATGGTGACCTCTCACTACTGACCCTACTGGTGACCTCTCACCTGTCACTACTAACCCTACTGGTGACCTCTCACCTGTCGCTACTGACCCTACTGGTGACCTCTCACCTGTCGCTACTAACCCTACTGGTGACCTCTCACCTGTCGCTACTAACCCTACTGGTGACCTCTCACCTGTCGCTACTAACCCTACTGGTGACCTCTCACCTGTACGCTACTGACCCTACTGGTGACCTCTCACCTGTCGCTACTGACCCTACTGGTGACCTCTCACCTGTCGCTACTAACCCTACTGGTGACCTCTCACCTGTCGCTACTAACCCTACTGGTGACCTCTCACCTGTCGCTACTAACCCCACTGGTGACCTCTCACCTGTACACTACTGACCCTACTGGTGACCTCTCACCTGTACACTACTGACCCTACTGGTGACCTCTCACCTGTACACTACTGACCCTACTGGTGACCTCTCACCTGTACACTACTAACCCTACTGGTGACCTCTCACCTGTACACTACTGACCCTACTGGTGACCTCTCACCTGTACACTACTGACCCTACTGGTGACCTCTCACCTGTACACTACTGACCCTACTGGTGACCTCTCACCTGTACACTACTGACCCTACTGGTGACCTCTCACCTGTACACTACTGACCCTACTGGTGACCTCTCACCTGTCGCTACTGACCCCACTGGTGACCTCTCACCTGTACGCTACTGACCCTACTGGTGACCTCTCACCTGTCACTACTAACCCTACTGGTGACCTCTCACCTGTACACTACTGACCCTACTGGTGACCTCTCACCTGTACACTACTGACCCTACTGGTGACCTCTCACCTGTACACTACTGACCCTACTGGTGACCTCTCACCTGTCGCTACTGACCCTACTGGTGACCTCTCACCTGTACACTACTGACCCTACTGGTGACCTCTCACCTGTACACTACTGACCCTACTGGTGACCTCTCACCTGTACACTACTGACCCTACTGGTGACCTCTCACCTGTCACTACTGACCCTACTGGTGACCTCTCACCTGTCACTACTGACCTGGTCAAGACAGTTCATTTCAAAGTATTCAGACCCCTTTTTTACTTTTTCCACATTTTGTTACGTTACTGCCTTATTCTAAAATGGATTAGAAGTAGTTTTCCTTCCTTCTGGAAGTAGTTTTTCCCCCTCATCAATCGACACACACTACCCCGTAATGACAAAACAAAAACTGGTTCTATAAATAAAAAAACTGAAACATCACATTTACATAAGTATTCAGACCCTTTCCTCAGTACTTTGTTGAAGCACCTTTGGCAGCGATTACAGCACTCGAGTCTTCTTGGGTTTGACGCTACAAGCTTGGCACACCTGTATTTGGGGAGTTTCTCCCATTCTTCTCTGCAGATCCTCTCAAGCTCTGTCAGGTTGGATGGGGAGCGTCGCTGCACAGCTATTTTCAGGTCTCTCCAGAGATGTTCGATCGGGTTCAAGTCCGGGCTCTGGCTGGGCCATTCAGAGACTTGTCCCAAAGCCACTCCTGTATTCCCTCGATCCAGACTAGTCTCCCAGTCCCTGCCGCTGAAAAACATCCCCACAGCATGATGCTGCCACCACCATGCTTCACCGTAGGGATGGCGCCAGGTTTCATCCAGACGTGACGCTTGGCATTCAGGCCAAATAGTTCAATCTTGGTTTCATCAAATCAAATCAAATGTATTTATATAGCCCTTCATACATCAGCTGATATCTCAAAGTGCTGTACAGAAACCCAGCCTAAAACCCCAAACAGCAAGCAATGCATGTGAAAGAAGCACGGTGGCTAGGAAAAACTCCCTAGGAAAAACTCCCTAGAAAGGCCAAAAACCTAGGAAGAAACCTAGAGAGGAACCAGGCTATGAGGGGTGGCCAGTCCTCTTCTGGCTGTGCCGGGTGGATATTATAACAGAACATGGTCAAGATGTTAAAATGTTCATAAATGACTAGCATGGTCAAATAATAATAATCATAGTAGTTGTCGAGGGTGCAACAAGCACGTCCGGTGAACAGGTCAGGGTTCCATAGCCGCAGGCAGAACAGTTGAAACTGGAGCAGCAGCACGGCCAGGTGGACTGGGGACAGCAAGGAGTCATCATGCCAGGTAGTCCTGAGGCATGGTCCTAGGGCTCAGGTCCTCCGAGAGAAAGACAGACAGAGAGAATTAGAGAGAGCATATTTAAATTCACACAGGACACCGGATAAGACAAGAGAAATACTCCAGATGTAACAGACTGACCCTAGCCCCCCGACACATAAACTACTGCAGCATAAATACTGGAGGCTGAGACAGGAGGGATCAGACCAGAGAATCTTGTTTCATGGTCTGAGTCCTTTAGGTGCCTTTTGGCAAACCCCAAGCGGGCTGTCATGGAAGCCACTTCTCAGTAAAAGCTACGTCTGGCCACTCTACCATAAAGGCCTGATTGGTGGAGTGCTGCAGAGATGGTTGTCCTTCTGGAAGGTTCTCCCATCTCCACAGAGGATACTCTGGAGCTCTTTCAGTGACCATTCTCCCCCGGTGTCCAGCTGTATGAAGAGTCTTGGTGATTCCAAATTTCTTCCATTTAAGAATGATGGAGGCCACTGTGTTCTCGTGGACCTTCAACGCTGCAGAAATGTTTTGGTACCCTTCCCCAGATCTGTGCCTCGACACAATCCTGTCTCGGAGCTCTACGGACAATTCCTTCGACCTCATGGCTTGGTTTTTGATCTGACATACACTGTCCAACTGTGGGACCTTATATAGACAGGTGTGTGCCTTTCCAAATCATGTCCAATCAATTGAATTTACCACAGGTGGACTCCAGTCAAGTTGTAGAAACATCTCAAGGATGATCAATGGAAACAGGATGCACCTGAGCTCAATTTAGAGTCTCATAGCAAAGGGTCTGAATACTTATGTAAATAAGGTTTTTGTGTTATTTTTTTTTAACTGTTTTTGCTTTTTTTATTATTATGGGCTATTGTGTGTAGATTGAGGGATTTAAAAAAAATATATATATATATATTTTAGAATACGGCTGTAACGTAACAAAATGTGGAAAAAGTGAAGGGGTCTGAATACTTTCCGACTGCACCGTATGCTCAGACGGGTAACTACCAGATCCAGTACTCTACTCCAGCGCTTCTCTACTGGTGGGTCGCGACCCAAATTATGTTTTGAATGGGTCTTGAGTTAAGAAAAATATCAAATATTATTAATAAAAAAATACTCCAGTCTGACGTTAAACGACTTAAACCAGGTTAGAAATGAAAATGGTAATTTAAAGAAAAAAAGTTGTATTTTTAATAATATGACATCTGAACTACTTTTCTTCCATCACAGTATGTTATTAGCTATTTAGCGTATTTGGTGGATTAGCATTCTTCAAGAATATGAGTAAAATTGAATTATTGACATTGGAAAGGTGGGACTGTTCCCTCCTTCATATAATTGGTAGATTTACTATGAATATAGCGTTAGTCGTTTTTCCGTATTTTTTTTAGAAAATAAAATAAAAAATTTAGATTTGAATATTGGATCACAACTGAGACAACCTGATTTTAATTTGGGTCCAGCGGGTCACAACCAGTTGAGGAATCACTGGTCTACCCGTTACCTTCCCGTTCCACTACGCCGTTACTGGAATCCTAGCCAGCTAGAAGCGGTGTTGTCTGGGCTGCTGGAAACAAAAGGTTTTCCACGTGTAGCTCTCACCTGGTTTACCTCCACTCCCTTTATGATCTACCGTTCTACATGACCCATTGGTCAGTCCTGTACTCTGTCCCAGACCAAGCTCCAGTCCTGCTAAAAGCTAGTTTGTAGTTAGTCTGATCACAGCTCTGTCGACCAATAGAATACCACTTAAGTTGTTAGACCGACTGTAAACCAAGCTCTTGGTGGGTTAAATTTACAGCGCTCACCCTCTCTCTCTCTCCTGTCTGTCTGTAGGCTCACATCCACTCAACTCACCCGGTCTGTCTCGCGTGCGTGTGTGTGCGTGCGTGTGTGTGCGTGCGTGTGTGTGCGTGCGTGTGTGTGTGTCTTTTTTATCTCTAGGCTGAGCCAGATGCGTGTGGGGCATGATGCTAATGCTAAGCGCTACGATCAGATCCAGGAAGAACTCGAAGCAGCTCAGAACACCATTCGCCGGCTCGAGGGTTCATCCAATGACGACGCAGAACAGTATAAATTCTTGCAAGAGATGCGAGGGTATGTTCGAGACTTGCTTGAGTGTTTCGGTGAAAAGGTAAGGGAGAAATTCTCTGCCTCTCTTCTTCGTTTTGTTATTTTTCCTTCTCTTTCTCTCGTTCTGAGTTAATATTAAAAAAAAAAAAAAATTCAAATAGTAACATAACAATTTGATATGTACTTTTGATGTAAAAAAAATAAAAATAATAATAATTTTATATCTTATTTAAAGCAGAAATCAACTTGTCTTTTTTTTTTAGTTTAGAGCATTCTATTTGTTGCAGTAATTCCACTTGGTGATCTTTAACTGAATGGCTCGGATACTCATTAGTAGTGAGTGTCTGTATTTACGAACTATATAAACCGCTACAATATTTCTCATAAACTGTAATGTTTTATTTCATCTTAACATCTGACTGGTGTTAGTTCTACAGCAGATGTTTTCAAGGTGTGACTCCAGAGAGAGGGAGGAGGAGGACCCTAGTTCTCCATGAACCTGCTAGCTAAACTGACCATCACCTTCTCTCTCTCTCTCTCTCTCTCTCTCTAACGCTCACTTCCTCCTTCAGCTCTTCCTTAGAGGAATGATGCATGATGGTCAATGGAGTCTCTTTGGTGTGGGGGCTGAGGGCATTGTGATTGTTTTTTTTTTGCACAGTTCAAACTAAAACCTCTGACTTGTTTAGTGAAGGAAAGCTAAAATAGCTTTGATATTAGACATGGTTCCATTTTTTATAGATGTAAAATGAACAGACTAAAACACCTCGATTTGAAAAATAAATAAAAAGAACTACAACATTTTACTTTGACTGATATTCCTGTCCTATATTCACACCTCACCACTATTGGACGTGTCCACCTGTCAGTCAAGTGGCTCTCTCTGGCCCTTGCACCAATGAGGTCTCCCGGTGACCCGGCGGCCGGGCAGCCTGAGCAGGGCGTGTTCTGTGTGGAGGTCAGAGGTGACGTTTTGGGCGTGTATGTTTCAGGTTCCCACCGTGGCGGAGCTGGAGGGCGCCATGCACCAGTTACTAAGGCAACGGGCCTGTCGGCTGGTCCAGCGGCGCCAGGATGATATTAAAGATGAATCGGCGGAGTTTGCAAGCCTTTCAAGTCAGTCCATCTTGAAGGTTTTTATTATTTACTTGAACGGCCTCGTTGGTTCTCTCTCTGTGTGTGTTGTGGTGGTGGTGTGTGTATGTGAGAAGCTGCCCCCCCCCCACTCTTATTTTCCTTAAGTGTTAACCCCCAAACCCTTCTCATGTCTCCCTGTGTCTCCCTCTGTCTCCCTCGTCCCCCGTCTCCCTCTGTCTCCCTGGCTCGTCTCCCTGGCGTCGTCTCCCTGCTCCCGTGCTCCCTGTCCCCGTGCTCCCTGTGCTCCCTGTCCCCGGCCGTCTCCCGGCGTCTGCCCCTGTGTCTCCTGGCCCTGTCCCCGTGCTCGCCCCTCGTCTCCCTGGCTCCCCCTGGCGTCGTCTCCCTGTCCCCGTGCTCCCTCTGTCTCCCTGTGTCTCTGTCTCCCTTGGCGTCTGTCTCCCTGTGTCTCTGTCTCCCCGTGTCTCTGAGTGGTGTGAGCCTTGTTGTCAAGTGAGTTTGGTGAGAGAGGGAGACGTGAGCTTGTTCTGAGTCCTGACTGCACAGTGTGATGTGTAAAGGGCCGAAGCTGTTTCAGCTTTGCTCCCTCCATCTGTTGTGGCTGAGATAACTGTTACAGACAGAACCACAGACGGTCTGTCCGTAGTTGTCTGTAGACCTGTAGTCTTAAGTCACTGACCAAAAAAGACTATGACCGCGATGTCGGTCAGACAGGTCCTAAAGTGTGAATGCTAAGTGATAGGATGCCGCTGCTGACCACAGACTGACAGGTAAGTGTTAAGTGGATTCAAGATAGTTGTGTGTCTCGGTGATAATCCAAGCAGAACAACGATGACAGTAGACCAGGACTGTTAATCAAACACAGAATGTTTCTGCATTACGACAGTAGGCCAGGACTGTTAATCAAACACAGAATGTTTCTGCATTACGACAGTAGGCCAGGACTGTTAATCAAACACAGAATGTTTCTGCATTACGACAGTAGACCAGGACTGTTAATCAAACACAGAATGTTTCTGCATTACGACAGTAGGCCAGGACTGTTAATCAAACACAGAATGTTTCTGCATTACGACAGTAGGCCAGGACTGTTAATCAAACACAGAATGTTTCTGCATTACGACAGTAGGCCAGGACTGTTAATCAAACACAGAATATTTCTGCATTAAGACAGTAGGCCAGGACTGTTAATCAAACACAGAATGTTTCTGCATTACGACAGTAGACCAGGATTGTTAATCAACCTGAGAATGTTTCTGCATTACGACAGTAGGCCAGGATTGTTAATCAAACACAATGTTTCTGCATTACGACAGTAGACCAGGACTGTTAATCAAACACAGAATGTTTCTGCATTACGACAGTAGACCAGGATTGTTAATCAACCTGAGAATGTTTCTGCATTACGACAGTAGGCCAGGATTGTTAATCAAACACAATGTTTCTGCATTACGACAGTAGACCAGGACTGTTAATCAAACACAGAATGTTTCTGCATTACGACAGTAGACCAGGACAATTAATCAAACACAGAAGGGGTTTAGATTAATCAGTTCGGCTTATAATTATTAACACGTCTAATATTCATGAGTAAATAAAGCACTTTTTCTGATTCTGGTGTCAAATGCAGAAATGGCTTTTTCATGAAAAATGTATTGCATATTTATTTAGTCAGTAAAAATTGTTTGTTGGCTAGTTCAGTCAGGTGAATGATTTGTAGGCTTGGAGGTGGGGCGCAGTCTAGAATTTGAGACGGGTGGGGCGCAGTCTAGGATTTGAGACGGGTGGGGCGCAGTCTAGGATTTGAGACGGGTGGGGCGCAGTCTAGGATTTGAGACGGGTGGGGCGCAGTCTAGGATTTGAGACGGGTGGGGCGCAGTCTAGGATTTGAGACGGGTGGGGCGCAGTCTAGGATTTGAGACGGGTGGGGCGCAGTCTAGGATTTGAGACGGGTGGGGCGCAGTCTAGGATTTGAGACGGGTGGGGCGCAGTCTAGGATTTGAGACGGGTGGGGCGCAGTCTAGGATTTGAGACGGGTGGGGCGCAGTCTAGGATTTGAGACGGGTGGGGCGCAGTCTAGAATTTGAGACGGGTGGGGCGCAGTCTAGAATTTGAGACGGGTGGAGGTGGGAGGGGATCTCTGTCCCGTCCTCAGGTCTCTAACCTTTGACCTGTCTCTTCCAGGTAAGGCTGTGATGGCTCCAAACCTCATGTCTCTTGACTCGTTTGGGAGAGACAGGACAGTCTATCAGGAGCACGCCAGACAGAGAAGGATCGCTGAACGAGAAGCCAGACGGTACGATGCTACGTTAAATATGAATATTCAGTCAGTTTAAATGTTAACTTTTTTTTTTATTTTATTTTTTATTTCACCTTTATTTAACCAGGTAGGCCAGTTGAGAACACATTCTTATTTACAACTGCGACCTGGCCAAGATAAAGCAAAGCAATTTGACAAATATAACAACACAGAGTTACACATGGAATAAACAAAACATACAGTCAATAATACAGTAGAAAAATAAGTCTATATACAATGTGAGCAAATGTTGTGAGGAGGCAAGGCAATAAATAGGCCAAGTAACAAAACTATGTTGTTGAGGTGAGGGCTTTCTGTCAGGAGAAGGCCAGACTGGAGGACCGCAGAGCGGGAGGCACGAGGGTACTACCCTTAGCTGACGCCCTAACCCCAAATGGCACCCTATTCCCTAGATAGTCCACTACTTTAGACCAGGGCCCTATGACACCCTATTCCCTATATAGTGCACTACTATAGACCAGAGCCCTATGGCACCCTATTCCCTATATAGTGCACTACTTTAGACCAGAGCCCTATGACACCCTATTCCCTATATAGTGCACTACTTTAGACCAGGGCCCTATGGCACCCTATTCCCTATATATAGTACACTACTTTAGACCAGAGCCCTATGGCACCCTATTCCCTATATAGTGCACTACTTTAGACCAGAGCCCTATGGCACCCTATTCCCTATATATAGTGCAATACTTTAGACCAGAGCCCTATGACACCCTATTCCCTATATATAGTGCACTACTTTAGACCAGAGCCCTATGACACCCTATTCCCTATATATAGTGCACTACTTTAGACCAGGGCCCTATGACACCCTATTCCCTATATATAGTGCACTACTTTAGACCAGGGCCCTATGACACCCTATTCCCTATATAGTACACTACTTTAGACCAGGGCCCTATGACACCCTATTCCCTATATATAGTGCACTACTTTAGACCAGGGCCTATAGGTGTCTAGCTGGAGCTTAGATTAATCAGCTGAAACTCATAGTTTTTAAATGGATATTTCACTTTTTTTTTCTTCCAAAGTTTGTCAGTTGTTTTTACTTCCAGGACACTTCCCCCAAGGTATGAAAACGGCTGAAATATCTCTTTAAACAGAGCTATGCTGTCCCCGAGTGTTAAATTGTAGTTATCACATGTTGAATGTACTCATGGTATCAAACATGCCGTGAATACAACCCCCTTACCATAGTCTCGTCCCCTTGGGGTGAGTCTCAATATACAACCCCCTTACCATAGTCTCGTCCCCTTGGGGTGAGTCTCAATATACAACCCCCTTAACATAGTCTCGTCTCCTTGTCTCGTCCCCTTGGGGTGAGTCTCAATATACAACCCCCTTACCATAGTCTCGTCTCCTTGGGGTGAGTCTCAATATACAACCCCTTACCATAGTCTCGTCTCCTTGTCTCGTCCCCTTGGGGTGAGTCTCAATATACAACCCCCTTACCATAGTCTCGTCTCCTTGTCTCGTCCCCTTGGGGTGAGTCTCAATATACAACCCCCTTACCATAGTCTCGTCCCCTTGTCTCGTCCCCTTGGGGTGAGTCTCAATATACACCCCCTTACCATAGTCTCGTCTCCTTGGGGTGAGTCTCAATATATAACCCCCTTACCATAGTCTCGTCTCCTTGGGGTGAGTCTCAATATACACCCCCTACCATAGTCTCGTCTCCTTGTCTCGTCCCCTTGGGGTGAGTCTCAATATACAACCCCCTTACCATAGTCTCGTCCCCTTGGGGTGAGTCTCAATATACAACCCCCTTACCATAGTCTCGTCCCCTTGGGGTGAGTCTCAATATACAACCCCCTTAACATAGTCTCGTCTCCTTGTCTCGTCCCCTTGGGGTGAGTCTCAATATACAACCCCCTTACCATAGTCTCGTCTCCTTGTCTCGTCCCCTTGGGGTGAGTCTCAATATACAACCCCCTTACCATAGTCTCGTCTCCTTGTCTCGTCCCCTTGGGGTGAGTCTCAATATACAACCCCCTTACCATAGTCTCGTCTCCTTGTCTCGTCCCCTTGGGGTGAGTCTCAATATACAACCCCCTTACCATAGTCTCGTCCCCTTGTCTCGTCCCCTTGGGGTGAGTCTCAATATACACCCCCTTACCATAGTCTCGTCTCCTTGGGGTGAGTCTCAATATACAACCCCCTTACCATAGTCTCGTCTCCTTGGGGTGAGTCTCAATATACACCCCCTACCATAGTCTCGTCTCCTTGTCTCGTCCCCTTGGGGTGAGTCTCAATATACAACCCCTTACCATAGTCTCGTCTCCTTGGGGTGAGTCTCAATATACAACCCCCTTACCATAGTCTCGTCTCCTTGGGGTGAGTCTCAATAGTTTGAAGCTCCTCCGTCTCCTTTATCTACGCTGATGTGAAAGAGCTGGATTGGTGAAAAGTAAAATATCTGGTAGGCATCAATCACTGAAGGAGAGGAGGTCACCGCTTTATTGACATGCCCCATTTCCTGTTAGCACTTCTGAAGGACCCAAATGGGTGTTATCAATATAACACTGTCAAACCAGAAACAAGTTCAACCAATGGCTGCAGAGGGATTTATCCTTGAAAAGTTGAGTATTGCTGAAGGTGTCTCCAGACTTACTTACGCGGCCCGGTCCCCTCAGCGCGGCCCGGTCCCCTCGCGCGGCGGCCCGGGGGGTCCCCTCCGCGCGGCCCGGTCCCCTCCGCGCGGCCCGGTCCCCTCCAACAACCAAATAGGTAAAGCGTTTGACCAGGTGCTTTTCAACTTCATCTGGGAAAAAATCGTACACATTATATTAGGAAATCTGTCGTTATGAACACACATGAATATGTTGGTCTCATTTTTGTATTTATTTTTAGGTTTTCCTACTTTGAATAATACTTTTAAGATAAATTGGGCTGAAATTTTTTTTTTAAAGAATCCAACTTCAATTTGGAATTTCATCCCTCGTTATATATTCTCCCGTTTTGGTGACTTCAATTTTATGTTACTCTGTAACTATAACATTGATTAGATTCATAGCGTGGTCGTTATTAATATATAAACATAATTTTTTTCCCTGCATAGGTATTTCATTTGGAACAATAAGGATATTTTCTATAGAAACAATTTTTTTATTTTGTCTAAGAACTGGTTTAATAATCATATCCTTGCTGGTGAGTTAACTTTTTAATGCAGAAAGACTGTTACTGAATTATGAGGATTTAAAAAAAAAAAAATTTAATCTCATTACAATATCCCTGTTACACCTAGAGAGTTCGCCGTAGTCTTTGATGCTATTCCATCTGGAACTCTCTCATGTTATTTACAGGTGTAGCCAGACCTCACCTTCTTGACCTACCTTCGCTTAATCCAGTTGACTCTCCAATAGGGAAAATATGTTTCTCCTTGCTTCCTCAGAACAACAGATCTATACGTGCTTTATTTCATATGTGGAGATTGTATCCATACCTTATGTCACAAATTACTGGAATACAATGGTCACTAATATCTGTTGGGGGGGGGGGAAAAGGCTGATTATTACCACACAAATACTTTCTTGTTAACAAGGTCAAAGAGGTGTCTTTCAGAATGATCCATATGTATTACCCTGCGATTCATTACCTGAAGAAACTCAAAAAAATACATTTTAATATTGATTGTACTTTTTGTGTTGAGCATCCAGAAACAGTTTCACATTCATTTTGGCATTTGTCTACACGTAAAACAATTATGGAAAGATATTTACAGTTTTTTATAATTGTTAATATTCTTGATGACTTTTTGTTTTGTTATGGGAGAGTAGTGTGCTGCTCGGTTTCCTTAACCATAATAAAGAAAAAAACAATTTTACCTCATAAATCTAATTGTGCTAATGGAAAAATGTCATATTCATAAATGTAAATTCGCGAATAAAAAAAAACAGTCTTCCGTGTTTTCTATTAAAAAAAAATTAAAAAATAAATACAACAGTGTTTTGTGTGATTGGCTGACGTTGTTTGTGGGCGGGTCTAGAACGAGGCGGCGGCAGGCGCGGGAGCAGAACGGGAAGAGGGCGGAGCATCTAGAGGGGCTGTCCTCCGATGATGAGGAGACATCGACTGACCTCACATCGTACTGTCTGGAGAGAGGTACCTTCACACCCTTCTACCCTATCGCCTTCACACCCTTCTACCCTTCTACCTATCACCTCTCAACCTTCACACCCTTCTACCCTTCTACCTATCACCTCTCAACCTTCACACCCTTCTACCCTATCGCCTTCACACCCTTCTACCCTTCTACCTATCACCTCTCAACCTTCACACCCTTCTACCCTTCTACCTATCACCTCTCAACCTTCACACCCTTCTACCCTTCTACCTATCACCTCTCAACCTTCACACCCTTCTACCCTATCGCCTTCACACCCTTCTACCCTTCTACCTATCACCTCTCAACCTTCACACCCTTCTACCCTATCGTCTTCACACCCTTCTACCCTTCTACCTATCACCTCTCAACCTTCAGACCCTTCTACCTATCACCTCTCACCTTCTACCTATCACCTCTCACCTTCAGCCCCACCCCCTCTCCCTCACCTATCACCTCTCACCTTCCCCCTCACCTATCACCTCTCACCCACCTTCACCCCCCCGACCCTTCTACCTATCACCTCTCACCTTCTACCTATCACCTCTCACCTTCACACCCTTCTACCTATCACCTCTCACCTTCTACCTATCACCTCTCACCTTCACACCCTTCTACCTATCACCTCTCACCTTCTACCTATCACCTCTCACCTTCACACCCTTCTACCTATCACCTCTCACCCTTCAGACCCTGACCCTTCTCCTTCACAATGTTTAATTTGGATATTCTGTACATTTACTGTCTCTCATTTTCATTCCACCATCCTTCAGATCCTAAAGCTTTCTGCTTTATCTCCAGTAGTGGTAGTGGTTGATCTGGGGATGGTATTATCTCCAGTAGTGGTAGTGGTTGATCTGGGGATGGTATTATCTCCAGTAGTGGTTGATCTGGGGATGGTATTATCTCCGGTAGTGGTAGTGGTTGATCTGGGGATGGTATTATCTCCGGTAGTGGTAGTGGTTGATCTGGGGATGGTATTATCTCCAGTAGTGGTAGTGGTTGATCTGGGGGTGGTATTATCTCCAGTAGTGGTTGATCTGGGGGTGGTATTATCTCCAGTAGTGGTTGATCTGGGGGTGGTATTATCTCCAGTAGTGGTTGATCTGGGGATGGTATTATCTCCAGTAGTGGTTGATCTGGGGATGGTATTATCTCCAGTAGTGGTAGTGGTTGATCTGGGGATGGTATTATCTCCAGTAGTGGTAGTGGTTGATCTGGGGATGGTATTATCTCCAGTAGTGGTAGTGGTTGATCTGGGGGTGGTATTATCTCCAGTAGTGGTAGTGGTTGATCTGGGGGATGGTATTATCTCCGGTAGTGGTTGATCTGGGGATGGTATTATCTCCGGTAGTGGTTGATCTGGGGATGGTATTATCTCCGGTAGTGGTTGATCTGGGGGTGGTATTATCTCCAGTAGTGGTAGTGGTTGATCTGGGGATGGTATTATCTCCAGTAGTGGTAGTGGTTGATCTGGGGGTGGTATTATCTCCAGTAGTGGTAGTGGTTGATCTGGGGGTGGTATTATCTCCAGTAGTGGTAGTGGTTGATCTGGGGGTGGTATTATCTCCAGTAGTGGTAGTGGTTGATCTGGGGGATGGTATTATCTCCGGTAGTGGTTGATCTGGGGATGGTATTATCTCCAGTAGTGGTAGTGGTTGATCTGGGGGTGGTATTATCTCCAGTAGTGGTAGTGGTTGATCTGGGGGTGGTATTATCTCCAGTAGTGGTAGTGGTTGATCTGGGGGTGGTATTATCTCCAGTAGTGGTAGTGGTTGATCTGGGGGTGGTATTATCTCCAGTAGTGGTAGTGGTTGATCTGGGGGTGGTATTATCTCCAGTAGTGGTAGTGGTTGATCTGGGGGATGGTATTATCTCCGGTAGTGGTTGATCTGGGGATGGTATTATCTCCGGTAGTGGTTGATCTGGGGATGGTATTATCTCCGGTAGTGGTTGATCTGGGGATGGTATTATCTCCGGTAGTGGTTGATCTGGGGATGGTATTATCTCCGGTAGTGGTTGATCTGGGGATGGTATTATCTCCAGTAGTGGTAGTGGTTGATCTGGGGATGGTATTATCTCCAGTAGTGGTAGTGGTTGATCTGGGGATGGTATTATCTCCAGTAGTGGTAGTGGTTGATCTGGGGATGGTATTATCTCCAGTAGTGGTAGTGGTTGATCTGGGGATGGTATTATCTCCAGTAGTGGTAGTGGTTGATCTGGGGATGGTATTATCTCCAGTAGTGGTAGTGGTTGATCTGGGGATGGTATTATCTCCAGTAGTGGTAGTGGTTGATCTGGGGATGGTATTATCTCCAGTAGTGATTGATCTGGGGATGGTATTATCTCCAGTAGTGGTAGTGGTTGATCTGGGGATGGTATTATCTCCAGTAGTGGTAGTGGTTGATCTGGGGATGGTATTATCTCCAGTAGTGGTAGTGGTTGATCTGGGGGTGGTATTATCTCCAGTAGTGGTTGATCTGGGGGTGGTATTATCTCCAGTAGTGGTTGATCTGGGGATGGTATTATCTCCAGTAGTGGTAGTGGTTGATCTGGGGATGGTATTATCTCCAGTAGTGGTAGTGGTTGATCTGGGGATGGTATTATCTCCAGTAGTGGTAGTGGTTGATCTGGGGATGGTATTATCTCCAGTAGTGGTTGATCTGGGGATGGTATTATCTCCAGTAGTGGTTGATCTGGGGATGGTATTATCTCCAGTAGTGTTTGATCTGGGGATGGTATTATCTCCAGTAGTGGTTGATCTGGGGATGGTATTATCTCCAGTAGTGGTTGATCTGGGGATGGTATTATCTCCAGTAGTGGTTGATCTGGGGATGGTATTATCTCCAGTAGTGGTTGATCTGGGGATGGTATTATCTCCAGTAGTGGTTGATCTGGGGATGGTATTATCTCCAGTAGTGGTTGATCTGGGGATGGTATTATCTCCAGTAGTGGTTGATCTGGGGATGGTATTATCTCCAGTAGTGGTTGATCTGGGGATGGTATTATCTCCAGTAGTGGTTGATCTGGGGATGGTATTATCTCCAGTAGTGGTTGATCTGGGGATGGTATTATCTCCAGTAGTGGTAGTGGTTGATCTGGGGATGGTATTATCTCCGGTAGTGGTTGATCTGGGGATGGTATTATCTCCAGTAGTGGTAGTGGTTGATCTGGGGATGGTATTATCTCCAGTAGTGGTAGTGGTTGATCTGGGGATGGTATTATCTCCAGTAGTGGTTGATCTGGGGGTGGTATTATCTCCAGTAGTGGTTGATCTGGGGATGGTATTATCTCCGGTAGTGGTTGATCTGGGGGTGGTATTATCTCCAGTAGTGGTTGATCTGGGGATGGTATTATCTCCGGTAGTGGTTGATCTGGGGGTGGTATTATCTCCGGTAGTGGTTGATCTGGGGATGGTATTATCTCCAGTAGTGGTAGTGGTTGATCTGGGGGTGGTATTATCTCCAGTAGTGGTAGTGGTTGATCTGGGGATGGTATTATCTCCGGTAGTGGTTGATCTGGGGATGGTATTATCTCCAGTAGTGGTAGTGGTTGATCTGGGGATGGTATTATCTCCAGTAGTGGTTGATCTGGGGATGGTATTATCTCCAGTAGTGGTTGATCTGGGGGTGGTATTATCTCCAGTAGTGGTTGATCTGGGGATGGTATTATCTCCGGTAGTGGTTGATCTGGGGGTGGTATTATCTCCGGTAGTGGTTGATCTGGGGATGGTATTATCTCCAGTAGTGGTAGTGGTTGATCTGGGGGTGGTATTATCTCCAGTAGTGGTAGTGGTTGATCTGGGGATGGTATTATCTCCGGTAGTGGTTGATCTGGGGATGGTATTATCTCCGGTAGTGGTTGATCTGGGGATGGTATTATCTCCAGTAGTGGTTGATCTGGGGATGGTATTATCTCCAGTAGTGGTTGATCTGGGGATGGTATTATCTCCAGTAGTGGTTGATCTGGGGATGGTATTATCTCCAGTAGTGGTTGATCTGGGGATGGTATTATCTCCAGTAGTGGTTGATCTGGGGATGGTATTATCTCCAGTAGTGGTTGATCTGGGGATGGTATTATCTCCGGTAGTGGTTGATCTGGGGATGGTATTATCTCTGGTAGTGGTTGATCTGGGGGTGGTATTATCTCCAGTAGTGGTAGTGGTTGATCTGGGGATGGTATTATCTCCAGTAGTGGTTGATCTGGGGATGGTATTATCTCCAGTAGTGGTAGTGGTTGATCTGGGGATGGTATTATCTCCAGTAGTGGTTGATCTGGGGATGGTATTATCTCCAGTAGTGGTTGATCTGGCGATGGTATTATCTCCAGTAGTGGTAGTGGTTGATCTGGGGATGGTATTATCTCCAGTAGTGGTTGATCTGGGGATGGTATTATCTCCGGTAGTGGTTGATCTGGGGATGGTATTATCTCCGGTAGTGGTTGATCTGGGGATGGTATTATCTCCAGTAGTGGTAGTGGTTGATCTGGGGGTGGTATTATCTCCAGTAGTGGTAGTGGTTGATCTGGGGATGGTATTATCTCCAGTAGTGGTAGTGGTTGATCTGGGGATGGTATTATCTCCAGTAGTGGTTGATTTTGGGGATGGTATTATCTCCAGTAGTGGTTGATCTGGGGGTGGTATTTCGTGTGATATATGTTTATCTGGTTTATTTCCAGATCGTATAGTGTGATATATGTTTATCTGGTTTATTTCCAGATCGTATAGTGCGTGAGAGTAAGAAGGTGTTTGAGGATGTGCTGGAGGACTTCCATTCTCTGGACAGTATCAAGAGTCGTTTTGAAGTGTGGAGACATCTCTACTTCACCTGCTACAGAGATGCTTACATCGGACTGTGTCTGCCCAAATTATTCAACCCCCTAGTACGACTACAGCTCATCACGTGGAACCCTCTACAGGTACGTAGTGTGTGTGTGGGGGGGGGGGGGGGGCACAATACTGGCCACAATTTAATTTGACACACCCAAGTAAACAAAAACTGTTTTTCTCTCCCTCTCTAGGAGAAGTGTGCTAACTTTGAGTACATGTTGTGGTTTGAGTCGCTGTTGTTCTATGGCTGTGAGGAGCAGAGTGGGATGAAGAAAGGAGATGTGGACATCAACCTACTGCCGGCTATAGTGGAGAGAGTTATACTGCCAAAACTAGCAGGTATCAACCTACTGTCTGTTATAGTGGAGAGTTATACTGCCAAAACTAGCAGGTATCAACCTACTGTCTGTTATAGTGGAGAGAGTTATACTGCCAAAACTAGCAGGTATCAACCTACTGTCTGTTATAGTGGAGAGAGTTATACTGCCAAAACTAGCAGGTATCAACCTACTGTCTGTTATAGTGGAGAGAGTTATACTGCCAAATCTAGCAGGTATCAACCTACTGTCTGTTATAGTGGAGAGAGTTATACTGCCAGACTAGCAGGTATCAACCTACTGTCTGTTATAGTGGAGAGAGTTATACTGCCAAAACTAGCAGGTATCAACCTACTGTCTGTTATAGTGGAGAGAGTTATACTGCCAAAACTAGCAGGTATCAACCTACTGTCTGTTATAGTGGAGAGAGTTATACTGCCAAATCTAGCAGGTATCAACCTACTGTCTGTTATAGTGGAGAGAGTTATACTGCCAGACTAGCAGGTATCAACCTACTGTCTGTTATAGTGGAGAGAGTTATACTGCCAAAACTAGCAGGTATCAACCTACTGTCTGTTATAGTGGAGAGAGTTATACTGCCAAAACTAGCAGGTATCAACCTACTGTCTGTTATAGTGGAGAGAGTTATACTGCCAAAACTAGCAGGTATCAACCTACTGTCTGTTATAGTGGAGAGAGTTATACTGCCAAAACTAGCAGGTATCAACCTACTGTCTGTTATAGTGGAGAGAGTTATACTGCCAAAACTAGCAGGTATCAACCTACTGTCTGTTATAGTGGAGAGAGTTATACTGCCAAAACTAGCAGGTATCAACCTACTGTCTGTTATAGTGGAGAGAGTTATACTGCCAGACTAGCAGGTAAAATATCAACCTACTGTCTGTTATAGTGGAGAGAGTTATACTGCCAGACTAGCAGGTATCAACCTACTGTCTGTTATAGTGGAGAGAGTTATACTGCCAGACTAGCAGGTATCAACCTACTGTCTGTTATAGTGGAGAGAGTTATACTGCCAGACTAGCAGGTATCAACCTACTGTCTGTTATAGTGGAGAGAGTTATACTGCCAGACTAGCAGGTATCAACCTACTGTCTGTTATAGTGGAGAGAGTTATACTGCCAGACTAGCAGGTAAAATATCAACCTACTGTCTGTTATAGTGGAGAGAGTTATACTGCCAGACTAGCAGGTAAAATATCAACCTACTGTCTGTTATAGTGGAGAGTTATACTGCCAGACTAGCAGGTATCAACCTACTGTCTGTTATAGTGGAGAGAGTTATACTGCCAAAACTAGCAGGTATCAACCTACTGTCTGTTATAGTGGAGAGAGTTATACTGCCAGACTAGCAGGTAAAATATCAACCTACTGTCTGTTATAGTGGAGAGAGTTATACTGCCAAAACTAGCAGGTATCAACCTACTGTCTGTTATAGTGGAGAGAGTTATACTGCCAAAACTAGCAGGTATCAACCTACTGTCTGTTATAGTGGAGAGAGTTATACTGCCAAAACTAGCAGGTATCAACCTACTGTCTGTTATAGTGGAGAGAGTTATACTGCCAAAACTAGCAGGTATCAACCTACTGTCTGTTATAGTGGAGAGAGTTATACTGCCAAAACTAGCAGGTATCAACCTACTGTCTGTTATAGTGGAGAGAGTTATACTGCCAAAACTAGCAGGTATCAACCTACTGTCTGTTATAGTGGAGAGAGTTATACTGCCAAAACTAGCAGGTATCAACCTACTGTCTGTTATAGTGGAGAGAGTTATACTGCCAAAACTAGCAGGTATCAACCTACTGTCTGTTATAGTGGAGAGAGTTATACTGCCAAAACTAGCAGGTATCAACCTACTGTCTGTTATAGTGGAGAGAGTTATACTGCCAAAACTAGCAGGTATCAACCTACTGCCGGCTATAGTGGAGAGAGTTATACTGCCAAAACTAGCAGGTATCAACCTACTGTCTGTTATAGTGGAGAGAGTTATACTGCCAAAACTAGCAGGTATCAACCTACTGTCTGTTATAGTGGAGAGAGTTATACTGCCAAAACTAGCAGGTATCAACCTACTGTCTGTTATAGTGGAGAGAGTTATACTGCCAGACTAGCAGGTATCAACCTACTGTCTGTTATAGTGGAGAGAGTTATACTGCCAAAACTAGCAGGTATCAACCTACTGTCTGTTATAGTGGAGAGAGTTATACTGCCAAAACTAGCAGGTATCAACCTACTGTCTGTTATAGTGGAGAGGTTATACTGCCAAAACTAGCAGGTATCAACCTACTGTCTGTTATAGTGGAGAGGTTATACTGCCAGACTAGCAGGTATCAACCTACTGTCTGTTATAGTGGAGAGAGTTATACTGCCAAAACTAGCAGGTATCAACCTACTGTCTGTTATAGTGGAGAGAGTTATACTGCCAAAACTAGCAGGTATCAACCTACTGTCTGTTATAGTGGAGAGAGTTATACTGCCAAAACTAGCAGGTATCAACCTACTGTCTGTTATAGTGGAGAGAGTTATACTGCCAAAACTAGCAGGTATCAACCTACTGTCTGTTATAGTGGAGAGAGTTATACTGCCAAAACTAGCAGGTATCAACCTACTGCCGGCTATAGTGGAGAGAGTTATACTGCCAAAACTAGCAGGTATCAACCTACTGCCGGCTATAGTGGAGAGAGTTATACTGCCAAAACTAGCAGGTATCAACCTACTGTCTGTTATAGTGGAGAGAGTTATACTGCCAAAACTAGCAGGTATCAACCTACTGTCTGTTATAGTGGAGAGAGTTATACTGCCAAAACTAGCAGGTATCAACCTACTGTCTGTTATAGTGGAGAGAGTTATACTGCCAAAACTAGCAGGTATCAACCTACTGTCTGTTATAGTGGAGAGAGTTATACTGCCAAAACTAGCAGGTAATACATCAACCTACTGTCTGTTATAGTGGAGAGTTATACTGCCAAAACTAGCAGGTATCAACCTACTGCCGGCTATAGTGGAGAGAGTTATACTGCCAAAACTAGCAGGTAAAATATCAACCTACTGTCTGTTATAGTGGAGAGAGTTATACTGCCAAAACTAGCAGGTATCAACCTACTGTCTGTTATAGTGGAGAGAGTTATACTGCCAAAACTAGCAGGTATCAACCTACTGTCTGTTATAGTGGAGAGAGTTATACTGCCAAAACTAGCAGGTATCAACCTACTGTCTGTTATAGTGGAGAGTTATACTGCCAAAACTAGCAGGTATCAACCTACTGTCTGTTATAGTGGAGAGAGTTATACTGCCAGACTAGCAGTTATCAACCTACTGTCTGTTATAGTGGAGAGAGTTATACTGCCAAAACTAGCAGGTATCAACCTACTGTCTGTTATAGTGGAGAGTTATACTGCCAAAACTAGCAGGTATCAACCTACTGTCTGTTATAGTGGAGAGTTATACTGCCAAAACTAGCAGGTATCAACCTACTGTCTGTTATAGTGGAGAGAGTTATACTGCCAGACTAGCAGGTATCAACCTACTGTCTGTTATAGTGGAGAGAGTTATACTGCCAAAACTAGCAGGTAATACATCAACCTACTGTCTGTTATAGTGGAGAGAGTTATACTGCCAAAACTAGCAGGTATCAACCTACTGTCTGTTATAGTGGAGAGAGTTATACTGCCAAAACTAGCAGGTATCAACCTACTGTCTGTTATAGTGGAGAGTTATACTGCCAAAACTAGCAGGTATCAACCTACTGTCTGTTATAGTGGAGAGAGTTATACTGCCAGACTAGCAGGTATCAACCTACTGTCTGTTATAGTGGAGAGAGTTATACTGCCAAAACTAGCAGGTATCAACCTACTGTCTGTTATAGTGGAGAGTTATACTGCCAAAACTAGCAGGTATCAACCTACTGTCTGTTATAGTGGAGAGAGTTATACTGCCAGACTAGCAGGTATCAACCTACTGTCTGTTATAGTGGAGAGAGTTATACTGCCAAAACTAGCAGGTAATACATCAACCTACTGTCTGTTATAGTGGAGAGAGTTATACTGCCAAAACTAGCAGGTATCAACCTACTGTCTGTTATAGTGGAGAGAGTTATACTGCCAAAACTAGCAGGTATCAACCTACTGTCTGTTATAGTGGAGAGAGTTATACTGCCAAAACTAGCAGGTATCAACCTACTGTCTGTTATAGTGGAGAGAGTTATACTGCCAAAACTAGCAGGTATCAACCTACTGTCTGTTATAGTGGAGAGAGTTATACTGCCAAAACTAGCAGGTATCAACCTACTGTCTGTTATAGTGGAGAGAGTTATACTGCCAAAACTAGCAGGTATCAACCTACTGTCTGTTATAGTGGAGAGAGTTATACTGCCAGACTAGCAGGTATCAACCTACTGTCT
>NC_138301.1:122453012-122458012 GCF_965601325.2 Salmo salar | reverse complement strand
CAGTTGTTGAGTCTCTGTGGTGTGTCATCTGCCTTGTCTCTAAAACTAAGAACATTGTATTTGGTCCAAATCATTCCTTAGGTTCTGGACCTCAGCTGAATCTGGTAATGAATGGTGAGGCTGTTGAGGAGACTAAATTACTTGGCGTTACCTTAGATTGTAAACTGTCATGGTCAAAACATATAGATTCAGTGGTTATAAACACAGGGAGAGGTCTGTCTGTAATGAAGAGATTCTCTGCTTTGTTGAATTAGTCTGCTTTTGCAACAGCTAATAGGGATCCTAATAAAATACCAAATATAGCCTCAAAACATTAAATATATTTATTTATTGCGTGACGGCATGAAGAAAAAAATCTATAGTACAACCAAATTATAGGCTGATGCCACGAACTGGAAAACTTACTGGTACCAGTACCAGCAGGGGAAAATGTTAGTTGGGAGCCCTGATAGTGGTCATGCTGTAATTCACAGAAATATCAGTTTGTCTTGGTTTTTATACATACTGTATTATAGATATTGACTCTCTCCCCCCCTCTAGTTGCTAGGTAACAGATATTGACTCTCTCTCCCTCCTCTAGTTGCTAGGTAACATATATTGACTCTCTCTCCCTCCTCTAGTTGCTAGGTAACATATATTGACTCTCTCCCCCCCTCTAGTTGCTAGGTAACAGATATTGACTCACCCCCTCTAGTTGCTAGGTAACAGATATTGTCCCCCCCCCCTCTAGTTGCTAGGTAACAGATATTGACTCTCTCTCCCTCCTCTAGTTGCTAGGTAACATATATTGACTCTCTCCCCCCCTCTAGTTGCTAGGTAACAGATATTGACTCACCCCCTCTAGTTGCTAGGTAACAGATATTGTCCCCCCCCCCCTCTAGTTGCTAGGTAACAGATATTGACTCTCTCTCCCTCCTCTAGTTGCTAGGTAACATATATTGACTCTCTCTCCCTCCTAGTTGCTAGGTAACATATATTGACTCTCTCCCCCCCTCTAGTTGCTAGGTAACAGATATTGACTCACCCCCTCTAGTTGCTAGGTAACAGATATTGTCTCCCCCCCTCTAGTTGCTAGGTAACAGATATTGACTCCCCTCCTCTAGTTGCTAGGTAACAGATATTGACTCACCCCCTCCAGTTGCTAGGTAACATATATTGACTCTCTCTCCCTCCTCTAGTTGCTAGGTAACAGATATTGACTCCCCCTCGGCTGGCGTACCCCCCCCCCCGTTGCTAGGTAACAGATATTAACTCTCTCTCCCCTCCGTGCGGCAGTTGCTCCCCCCCAGGCTAGGACAGATATTGCCCCCCCCGGCAGGCGTCCCCTCCCTCCTCCAGTTGCTAGGTAACAGATATTGACTCCCCTCCTCTAGTTGCTAGGTAACAGATATTGACCCCCCCCAGGCTGGCGTCTCTCCCCCTCCTCCAGTTGCTAGGTAACATCCTCCAGTGGAGTGGTGTATTGTCTGGATCCACAGTGAGAGAGTTGGCTCTGGACTCCACCCTGAACAGATACATCCTGTCAGCCCTACAGAACGCTGAGGCTGGGGCAGACAGCGTACTGAAGAGTCAGAGGGTATACACACACACACACACACACACACACCCCGTTCCTGGGGAATCCTACCTCTACCATGTCCATGTTTTAAGATTGACTTTAGTTCAACATGTTTTCTGTTGGTCTGTCTGTGTTTCTGTTGGTCTGTCTGTGTTCTGTGGCTGTCTGGTCGGGTCTGTCGTGTTTCTGTTGGTCTGTCTGTGTTTCTGTTGGTCGGCGGCTGGGCTGTCTGTGTCGTGGCTGTCTGGTCGGGCGGTCGGCTGTGGCTGTCGTGTCGTGGTCGGGCTGGCGCTGGGCTGTGGCGGCTGGCTGTCTGTGGGGCTGGGCTGGCTGCGGCTGTTGGGCTGGCGGCGTTCCGGGTGTGTGTGTTGGTGTGTGTGTGTGTGTGTGTGTGTGCTAGGTGGTGGAGTGTTTCCCAACCCAGTGGTTTGTAGGGTTGAAAGGTCAGCAGACCCTGCCTCAGCTGGAGCCCTTCTGTCGTTACCTCACCCACCTGGCCGCTGCTCTGCTGAGAGGTTCTCTGGGGGGGTCCGACGTCGACAAGAGGAATGCCAAGTACGTTATTACCTGTTATAAAGGCTTTTAAAGAGGTTATAGACACATTATGGATGCTATATACCAACACCACTGGCCAGCTCCCTGCACCACTGGCCAGCTCCCTGCACCACTGGCCAGCTCCCTGCACCACTGGCCAGCTCCCTGCACCACTGGCCAGCTCCCTGCACCACTGGCCAGCTCCCTGCACCACTGGCCAGCTCCCTACACCTCTGGCCAGCTCCCTGCACCACTGGCCAGCTCCCTGCACCACTGGCCAGCTCCCTACACCACTGGCCAGCTCCCTACACCACTGGCCAGCTCCCTACACCACTGGCCAGCTCCCTGCACCACTGGCCAGCTCCCTGCACCACTGGCCAGCTCCCTGCACCACTGGCCAGCTCCCTGCACCACTGGCCAGCTCCCTGCACCACTGGCCAGCTCCCTACACCACTGGCCAGCTCCCTACACCACTGGCCAGCTCCCTACGCCACTGGCCAGCTCCCTACGCCAGCTCCCTACACCACTGGCCAGCTCCCAGCACCACTGGCCAGCTCCCTGCGCCACTGGCCAGCTCCCTGCGCCTCTGGCCAGCTCCCTACGCGTCTGGCCAGCTCCCTACGCGTCTGGCCAGCTCCCTACGCCCCTGGCCAGCTCCCTGCACCACTGGCCAGCTCCCTGCACCACTGGCCAGCTCCCTGCACCACTGGCCAGCTCCCTGCACCACTGGCCAGCTCCCTACACCTCTGGCCAGCTCCCTGCACCACTGGCCAGCTCCCTACACCACTGGCCAGCTCCCTACGCCACTGGCCAGCTCCCTATGCCAGCTCCCTACACCACTGGCCAGCTCCAGCACCACTGGCCAGCTCCCTGCGCCACTGGCCAGCTCCCTACACCTCTGGCCAGCTCCCTACGCGTCTGGCCAGCTCCCTACGCCCCTGGCCAGCTCCCTACGCCACTGGCCAGCTCCCTACGCCACTGGCCAGCTCCCTACGCCAGCTCCCTGCGCCACTGGCCAGCTCCCTGCGCCTCTGGCCAGCTCCCTACGCGTCTGGCCAGCTCCCTACGCGTCTGGCCAGCTCCCTACGCCCCTGGCCAGCTCCCTGCACCACTGGCCAGCTCCCTGCACCACTGGCCAGCTCCCTGCACCACTGGCCAGCTCCCTGCACCACTGGCCAGCTCCCTACACCTCTGGCCAGCTCCCTGCACCACTGGCCAGCTCCCTACACCACTGGCCAGCTCCCTACGCCACTGGCCAGCTCCCTATGCCAGCTCCCTACACCACTGGCCAGCTCCAGCACCACTGGCCAGCTCCCTGCGCCACTGGCCAGCTCCCTACACCTCTGGCCAGCTCCCTACGCGTCTGGCCAGCTCCCTACGCCCCTGGCCAGCTCCCTACGCCCCTGGCCAGCTCCCTACGCCCCTGGCCAGCTCCCTACGCCCCTGGCCAGCTCCCTACGCCACTGGCCAGCTCCCTGCGCCTCTGGCCAGCTCCCTACGCCTCTGGCCAGCTCCCTACGCCTCTGGCCAGCTCCCTACGCCACTGGCCAGCTCCCTACGCCACTGGCCAGCTCCCTACGCCTCTGGCCAGCTCCCTACGCCTCTGGCCAGCTCCCTACGCCACTGGCCAGCTCCCTACGCCACTGGCCAGCTCCCTACGCCTCTGGCCAGCTCCCTGCACCACTGGCCAGCTCCCTACACCTCTGGCCAGCTCCCTACGCCTCTGGCCAGCTCCCTACGCCTCTGGCCAGCTCCCTACGCCTCTGGCCAGCTCCCTACGCCTCTGGCCAGCTCCCTACGCCTCTGGCCAGCTCCCTGCACCACTGGCCAGCTCCCTGCACCACTGGCCAGCTCCCTACACCTCTGGCCAGCTCCCTACACCACTGGCCAGCTCCCTACACCTCTGGCCAGCTCCCTATGCCAGCTCCCTACACCACTGGCCAGCTCCCTACACCACTGGCCAGCTCCCTGCGCCACTGGCCAGCTCCCTACGCCACTGGCCAGCTCCCTACGCCTCTGGCCAGCTCCCTACGCCACTGGCCAGCTCCCTACGCCTCTGGCCAGCTCCCTACGCCACTGGCCAGCTCCCTACGCCTCTGGCCAGCTCCCTACGCCTCTGGCCAGCTCCCTGCACCACTGGCCAGCTCCCTACACCTCTGGCCAGCTCCCTGCACCTCTGGCCAGCTCCCTACACCTCTGGCCAGCTCCCTACACCACTGGCCAGCTCCCTACACCTCTGGCCAGCTCCCTACACCTCTGGCCAGCTCCCTGCAACACTGGCCAGCTCCCTACACCTCTGGCCAGCTCCCTACGCCACTGGCCAGCTCCCTACGCCACTGGCCAGCTCCCTACACCTCTGGCCAGCTCCCTACACCTCTGGCCAGCTCCCTACGTAGATGTTTAATAGACTAGTTATAACTCTCTCTCTGTCTCTCTCCCTGTCTCTCTCTGTCTCCCTGTCTCTCTCTGTCTCTCTGTCTCCCTGTCTCTCTCTGTCTCCCTGTCTCTCTCTGTCTCCCTGTCTCTCTCTGTCTCCCTGTCTCTCTCTGTCTCCCTATCTCTCTCTGTCTCCCTGTCTCTCTCTCTGTCTCCCTGTCTCTCTCTGTCTCCCTATCTCTCTCTGTCTCCCTGTCTCTCTCTCTGTCTCCCTGTCTCTCTCTGTCTCCCTGTCTCTCTCTGTCTCCCTGTCTCTCTCTGTCTCCCTGTCTCTCTCTGTCTCCCTGTCTCTCTCTGTCTCCCTGTCTCTCTCTGTCTCCCTGTCTCTCTCTGTCTCCCTGTCTCTCTCTGTCTCCCTGTCTCTCTCTGTCTCCCTGTCTCCCTGTCTCTCTCTCTGTCTCTCTGTCTCTCTCTCTGTCTCCCTGTCTCTCTCTCTGTCTCCCTGTCTCTCTCTCTGTCTCCCTGTCTCTCT